>NC_044032.1:160772356-161074871 GCF_901765095.1 Microcaecilia unicolor | reverse complement strand
AGACCATATATGGCCTATCCAGTCTGCCCATGCCATTTACTCTTCCTATCACTCCCTTAGAGATCCTATGTACGTATCCCAAGCTATCTTGAATTCAGATACTATTTTTGTCTCCAACACTTCCACTGGGAGACCTTTCCATACATTCATCATCCTTTCTGTGAAGAAGTATTTCCTTAGGTTACTTCGGAGTCTATCTCCTTTCACCTTCATTCTATGCCTCCTTGTTCAAGAGTTTCCTTTCAATTGAAAGAGACTTTCCTCCTGTGCATTTATGCCACATAGGTATTTAAATGTCTCTATTATATCTCCCCTCTCCTGCCTTTCTTAAAAAAAATGTTGGAGTAGTGTAATGCACTCCACATTGGTCTGACTACAAAGGGTTTGCATCAGTTCCAATTGTTTCAGAATGCCATAGCATAAAGAAGTTTGTAAGTGACATGATCGAATAACACCATTTCTGCATGAAATTCTCTGGCTACCAATATAGTTCAGCATTAAATTTAAAACTCTGTCTGATCTTCAAGGCCCTTAAAGGTAATGGACCAGAGTACTTGAAGAGCAGGATCTAACTTTACACACCTCCAAGGTCACAAAGATCCTCCCAAAGGAATATCCCTAATCACACTCTCTCTCCAAAGAAAATTACCCATTGTAATACCTACTAATGAGCCTTTAAAACATACCTCTTTTCAGATGCCTATGGTAATCGTTGCTGAACTATGAATCCAACTTTCTACAGAGCCTCACCCTCGTTTCCTATTACAAACATTGTAGTTCCTCCCTTCTTTCCCTGTCTTCCGCTGTTATCTTTCTTTTACTTTTCATTCCCTCTTCCTTCTAGCTTTATCAGTGTTAGATTGTAAGCCACCCTGACAGTTTTCCAAAGGATGGGATAGGAAATTTTGATTAAACTTGGAAACTACTCTGGAGAATCCCCAACACTCTAGAATGCACTTCTTGAAAGGCTTTGCTTAACACAAGACTATCTCTACTCAGGAAGCAGATGAAAATGTGATTCTTCTCCCAAGGCTTTAATGAAAGAAGCAACTAAATATGTAGTTATGTAGACAAGGATTAACACCAAATGCATAAAATATATTAGAACTTGATTATCATCTCCTACTCTAACAGACATAATTTCCATATACATTTTCTGACTCCACATACAATTTTTCTTTGTTACATAGAAGCATAGAAAAGTGTAGGCAGATAAAGACCATATATGGCCTATCCAGTCTGCCCATGCCATTTACTCTTCCTATCACTCCCTTAGAGATCCTATGTACGTATCCCAAGCTATCTTGAATTCAGATACTATTTTTGTCTCCAACACTTCCACTGGGAGACCTTTCCATACATTCATCATCCTTTCTGTGAAGAAGTATTTCCTTAGGTTACTTCGGAGTCTATCTCCTTTCACCTTCATTCTATGCCTCCTTGTTCAAGAGTTTCCTTTCAATTGAAAGAGACTTTCCTCCTGTGCATTTATGCCACATAGGTATTTAAATGTCTCTATTATATCTCCCCTCTCCTGCCTTTCTTAAAAAAAAAAAAAAAAAAAAAAAAATATATATATATATATATATATATATATATATATATATATATATATATATATATATATATATATAATTTTTTTTTTTTTTTTAAAGAAAGGCAGGAGAGGGGAGATATAATAGATATATATATATATATATAAGTGTCTCCCCATATGCTTTATGATGAAGACCACTGACCATTTTGGTGGCCACCCTCTGGACTAACTCCATCCTGTTTATATCTTTTTGAGGGTGAGGTCTCAAGAGAAGGATGATGGAAATGATAAAGGGATGGGATGACTTTCCTACGAGGAAAGGCTGAAGTGGCTAGGGCTCTTCAGCTTGGAGAAAAGAAGGCTGAGGGGAGATATGATAGAGGTCTATAAAATAATGAGTGGAGTGGAATGGGTAGATATGAATCACTTGTTTACGCCTTCCAACAATACTAGGACTGGGGGCATGCAATGAAGCTACAAAGTAGTACATTTAAAACAAATCGGAGAAAATATTTCTATACTCAACGTATAATTAAACTATGGAATTTGTTGCTAGATAATGTGGTAAAAGCCATCAGATTAGCAGGGTTTATAAAAGCTTTGGATAACTTCCCAAAAGAAAAGTCCATAAGCCATTATTAAGATGCACTTAGGAAAATCCACTTCATATTTCTAGGATAAGCAGCATACAATGTGTTGTGCAGTTTTGGGATCTTGCCAGGTACTTGTAACCTGGATTGGCCACTGTTGGAAACAGAACATAAGAGTAACCATACTGGGTCAGGCCAATAGTCTTTCTAGCCCAGTATCCTGTTTCCAACAGTGGCCATGCCAGGTCACAAGTACCTGGCAGAAACCCAAATTGTGGCAACACTCCGTACTACCAATCCCAGTGCAAGCAGTTGCTTCGCCATGTCTGTCTCAATAGCAAACTATGGACATTTCATCCAGGAACTTGTCTGAGCTTGACTGGTACCCAGTTATGCCCCTCTGCTACCTCAAGGCTGCCCTGCAAAGCAACCAACTCTTCTAGGAGTTGAACCCAGGATCTCTCACACCCAATGCGAGAATCAAACTCCTAGACCAACAAGTCACTGGGCTGCTGGATGCTGGGCTTGTGGACACTTTGTCTGTCCCAGTATGGCAATGCTTATGTTCTTAATTGTATACAATATTCTAAATGAGGTCTCATCAGAGTCTTATACAGGGGCATCATCACCTCCTTTTTCCTACTGGCCATTTCTCTCCCTTTTCTACCTGAATATCCTGGTCCAGCGATGGTCAGCAAAACAGTATCCACTGCCAGCTGAATATCTACCCCCATATATTTTCTGAATTCCACAAAAAAGCTTGCTAAATACTAACCCAGAAGTGCTGTTTTTCAGAGATCAGGTAAATTGTTTCAAGGAATGAGGATTTGTTCTCCTGGGTTTGTGTTATTGTAATTGTCAATCAAGATCTAATATACCCATCCTGTGGTCTAATGCTCAGAACTGCGGAGGAGATTAGGACTGATTGTCATTTTCTTGCAGAATCCTATTTACGCTTGTGTTCCTGTGTACAACCTGAACTGCATTAATAAAATACATCCAGCTGTATTTTATTAAGGCCATGAACATGTTAAAATATAAGCTGAAGTGCTATTGGCATCTGTGCTAGGAAAATGTTGTTTTGAACTTTACCATAGCAACAAATCTTGTGTTTGGAATTCTTTTTTTTTTCACCTTTCCCAACCATCAGGTTTCACAATGTTTTAAGTCAACAACACTAAAGAGTGCTGCAGCTATTTGTCAAAGATTGACCATGTATTATGCCACCCATTGGATACTTTTGTCCATGGTCTTCACACCAGTTTCTTTTCAAATGAAAGCACATGCATTCTTTCACTTTGAACATAGCCTAAGGAAATTATACCTGCCAAGCCTTGCACCTACATTTTCTATGATGATTTTCTGACTAAAAAACAACACATATACCCATGGATTCTATAAATGGTTCCTAAAGTTATGTGTATAAATTTTGGTGTGTGCCCAATTTTCATACACAAATTATGGAGAGAGGATACCCGGAGAAAGTGGTAAGAAAAACATATCTAAGAGGTAAGTACTCTCAATGAGAGTTACTATTGCAATACAATCAACATACAGAAGAAGATAGATTAGTGGCGGTCATGCCTTTTTCAACAGCAAGTCCCTTCATCAATGCAGCTATTCATTCAAATTGGAGCACTGTACAAGTGCATGATTGTTTTGAAAATCATCCTATCTGTGCTTATCGTCGAGGGGAGACTATAGGAGAGATACCTACCTATAAACAAATAGATTATGTCAACGAGTCGATGGAAGCTGTTGGCCACTATAGATGTAATAACTGCCAATGGTGTTCCCAGACCATTGAAGGGAGCGAGTGGGAACATCCTATTTCACACCACCGGATTATGGCATGTACGAAAACGGACTGCAACTCAAAAAATGTAATTTATTTCATTATCTGTCCTTGCCAGCTAATATATATCGGGCGTTCAATGAGAGCTGTAAAAACGAGGCTGAATGAACATAAATCAAGAGTGAAAAACCAGATAATGACGGCTGCACTAACACAGCACTGGTGGGAGAAACAACATGAAATTTCGGATATTAAATGGAGAATTGACAGGTTCCAGATGGGGTGGGAGGGAGGCAATCTGAACTATTATCTGAACTTTAAAGAACAAAAATGGATTTTTAATCTGAACACACTGCACACTGCATTAACCCATCCCCATTCCTCCTAAGTGCATCCCGTCTTCGTCGCCTTCGTCGCCCTACCTCCCCCACCCTCCTCCGCACTCTCTTGCTCCTCCTCCTGCTATCCGCAGGAGACATCAATCCCAATCCAGGTCCCCCACACCTGTCCTCATCCTATCCATGCAAACGTTTCCGGGATGTCTCCAATCTCATATCTATTCCCCTCCTCCCCCCCTCTTCCCTCCCCTTCTCATGTGCACTGTGGAATGCCCACTCGGTCTGCAACAAACTTCCCTTCACCCACGATCTCTTCATCTCTCATTCCCTTCACCTGCTTGCCCTAACTGAAACCTGGCTCTCCCCTGACGACTCTGCCTCAGTTGCGGCTCTATGCCATGGAGGCTATCTCTTCTCCCATACTCCCCGCCTAGTTGGCCGTGGAGGAGGCGTCGGGTTACTACTCTCGCCCTCCTGTAGCTTCCAACCCCTCCTCCTACCACAGTCTCACTGTTTCTCATCCTTTGAAGTCCACTCCATCCGTCTATTCTACCCGTTGCCACTCAGAGTGGCAGTCATTTACCGCCCCCCTGATAAATCCCTCCCTTCCTTCCTCACCGACTTCGATGCCTGGCTTTCTGTTTTTCTTGAACCCTCATCTCCATCCCTCATTCTCGGAGACTTCAACATACACGTTGATGACCTGTCCAACTCTCACGCTTCTCAGTTCCTCACTCTAACATCCTCCTTCAACCTCCAGCTATGTTCCACCACCCCTACTCACCATGATGGCCATTGCCTTGACCTCGTCCTCTCCTCTTCCGGCTCACCCTCCAATTTCCACACCTCAGCTCTTTCTGTCTCTGATCATCACCTGATCACCTTCACACTTCTTCACCCTCCCCCTCAGCCCCGCCCAACATTAACCACTACTTCCAGGAATCTCCAGACTATTGACCCTCCCACCTTATCATCTAGTATTTCTAATCTCCTCCCCTCCATCATGTCCTCCGAGTCTGTTGACGAGGCTGTCTCCGCTTACAATGCCACTCTCTCCTCTGCTCTGGACACCCTTGCACCATCCACCTCCCGTCCCACAAGGCGTACTAATCCCCAGCCCTGGCTGACCCCTTGCATCCGTTACCTTCGCTCCTGCGCCCGATCTGCTGAACGCCTCTGGAGGAAATCTCGCACCCATTCAGATTTCCTTCACTACAAATTCATGCTATCCTCCTTCCAGTCCTCACTATTCCTTGCCAAACAGGACTATTACACCCAATTGACTAATTCTCTCAGCTCTAACCCTCGTCGTCTCTTCGCCACCCTTAACTCCCTCCTCAAAGTGCCCTCCGCTCCCACCCCCCCGTCACTCTCTCCTCAATCACTGGCTGACTACTTCCGCGACAAGGTGCAAAAGATCAACCTTGAGTTCACTACCAAGCCACCTCCTCCTCTTCACCCTTCAACCCTCTCCCTCAACCAACCAACCCAGACCTCCTTCTCCTCCTTTCCTGATATCTCCGAGGAGGAAACCGCCCGCCTTCTTTCCTCCTCAAAATGCACCACTTGTTCCTCTGATCCCATCCCCACCAACTTACTTAACACCATCTCTCCTACTATCACCCCCTCCATCTGTCATATCCTCAACCTCTCTCTCTCCACTGCAACTGTCCCCGACACCTTCAAGCATGCTGTAGTCACGCCACTCCTCAAAAAACCATCACTAGACCCTACCTGTCCCTCCAACTACCGCCCCATCTCCCTCCTACCCTTCCTCTCCAAGACACTTGAGCGCGCAGTCCACAGCCGCTGCCTTGATTTTCTCTCCTCTCATGCCATCCTTGATCCGCTTCAATCCGGTTTTCGCTCTCTTCACTCGACAGAAACAGCACTTTCTAAAGTCTGTAATGACCTGTTCCTTGCCAAATCCAGAGGCCACTACTCCATCCTCATCCTCCTGGATCTATCCGCCGCTTTTGACACTGTCAATCATGACTTACTTCTTGCCACACTGTCCTCATTTGGGTTCCAGGGCTCTGTCCTCTCCTGGTTCTCCTCCTATCTCTCCCACCGCACCTTCAAAGTTCACTCTCATGGATCTTCCTCCACCCCCATCCCCTTATCTGTTGGTGTTCCCCAGGGATCGGTCCTTGGACCCCTTCTCTTCTCAATCTACACCTCTTCCCTGGGCTCCCTGATCTCATCTCATGGTTTCCAGTATCATCTCTATGCTGATGACACCCAACTGTATCTCTCCACACCAGACATCACCGCGGAGACCCAGGCAAAGGTATCGGCCTGCTTATCCGACATTGCTGCCTGGATGTCCAACCGCCACCTGAAACTGAACATGTCCAAGACCGAGCTTATCGTCTTTCCACCAAAACCCACTTCTCCTCTTCCTCCACTTTCTATCTCAGTTGATAACACCCTCATCCTCCCCGTCTCATCTGCCCGCAACCTCGGAGTCATCTTTGACTCCTCTCTCTCCTTCTCTGCGCATATCCAGCAGATAGCCAAGACCTGTCGCTTCTTCCTCTTTAACATCAGCAAAATTCGCCCTTTCCTCTCTGAACACACCACCCGAACTCTCGTCCACGCTCTCATTACCTCTCGCCTGGACTACTGCAACTTACTCCTCACCGGCCTCCCACTTAGCCATCTATCCCCCCTTCAGTCTGTTCAGAACTCTGCTGCACGTCTCATATTCCGCCAGAACCGATATACTCATATCACCCCTCTCCTCAGGTCACTTCACTGGCTTCCGATCAGATACCGCATTCAATTCAAGCTTCTCCTTCTTACCTACAAATGCACTCAGTCTGCTGCCTCTCACTACCTCTCTACCCTCATCTCCCCTTACGTTCCCGCCCATAACCTCCATTCACAGGATAAATCCCTCCTCTCAGTACCCTTCTCCACCACCGCCAACTCCAGGCTCCGCTCATTCTGCCTCACCTCACCCTATGCTTGGAACAACCTTCCTGAACCCTTACGCCAAGCCCCCTCCCTGCCCGTCTTCAAGTCTTTGCTTAAAGCCCACCTCTTCAATGCTGCGTTCGGCACCTAACCCTTACCGTTCAGTGAATCCAGACTGCCCCAATTTGACTGCCCCTATCGGACCGACCGTTCACTTGTCTATTAGATTGTAAGCTCTTTGAGCAGGGACTGTCTCTCTTTGTTAAATTGTACAGCGCTGCGTAACCCTAGTAGCGCTCTAGAAATGTTAAGTAGTAGTAGTAGTAGTAGTAAACTCGGAATTAAACTGGTGGTCTTTGATCTGATTGGTTAGAAGAAGTGGGTTTAACCACCAATCAGGAATCTGATGATGTCGACTAACTGACGACGTTTAAATTGCTGGCGGTCAAAAAAGGTGCTGCAGCCATTTTTGCAAGTTTGAAGAAGAGGTTAGGAGAGCGCTGGAAGTGAGTGATGGAAGAGGGGGATTACAATATCATAACATGATATTGTTCACAGAGGACCTCTGCCCTGCCGAAGGAATAATGAAACCTGGCCAAGTCGGTTGAGGCTCTTGGGTTCACAGTTTGCTGCCAAACCACCAGCTAAGTAGTTGATTACGTCAAATGTATTGATTAAGTTGAGAAAAGAAGTGAGAAAAAGTATAAATGGTAATGCATAAATATGAAAATTAATGGACAGAAAAAAAGTTGTTATACACTTTAACGGATCAATGAGGATTTGCATCTGATTGCCTAAAAACTTATGTTTTGCAATTAAGAGGCACAAGTCTGAAGATCCTTCACATCAGTCACTCATGGTTGAAATATTGATGAGTTGTATGTGTGCTTGGGAAATTTGGTATAGTTGATAATAAGTTAATACCCCACATTGTTCTATTTAAAAAGGTTTCTTTTCTAGTTGATTTAACAATCAATTATTGGCATTAATTGCAACAATTTGGATTTGCATGCACATCTTGCAAATTGCTATTTTAGAAAGATGCATGCACAGATCTTTTAGTGTGTAACTGAAAAGGAGCATGACATGGGAGGGGCAGGGACATTTATTAAATGTGCACACAGTATTATAGAATTTGGGAGATCCATGTTTAATTTATGTGCAAGGATTTACACCAGGTTTCTGTAGAAGAAAATCCTCATGTTTGAAGTTGGGCACAGATCCCAGCACTGCATGCTGTTCTATAAATGGCACCCAACTTGGGGGGGCCCTTTTACTAAGCTGTGGTAGGCTCTATGTGCTTGCAACACGTGTCCAAATGAGACTACCACCAAGCCAGCATGCCCTACTGGCGGTAATTTCAGATTTGCACAGGCCCATAACACATGGATGAATTATTTATTTATTTCCTCCTATGCACACCGGTTTTGGAGGTAATTGGCACTTGGTGCCGATCGGTCACTGCTCAAGTAGCATGTGAGCCTTTACCACTAGATTAATGGGTGGCATTAAGGACTCAGGCCAGTTTTGGATGCATGCTGGTTTCATTTTTAGCACAGGCCCTTTTCCCGTCCCATAAAAAAGCCATTTTTTTTAAAGATGAAGTAAAAACTGGCCCAGCATGCGCCCAGTACATGCATCTACACTACCACAGGTCACTTTTTACCGTGCCTTAGTAAAAGGACCCTTTGAGCACTGTTTATAGAATAGTGCTCAGCATGCATTTTGTTTGGCATCCAAAGTTGGGTGTCATTTACTGAATCTAATCCATAATTTTGAAAATGCAAACCTACATGCATTAAAGCAATCTCTGCCCAAATCATACCCCTGGAATATTTCCACTTAATGTGGGTATAAGTTTGCAAGAAAGAATTTTTAAAGCTCTAAGGTCTTCTTTTACAAAGCCCCGCTAGTGATTGCTGCACAGCAAATGAGAAGAAGCCCACTGGAATTAAATGGGCTTCCTCTCATTTGACGCACTGAGAATTGGTAGCGCCAGTGGCGTACCTAGGGTAGTTGACACCCGGGGCCGGTCATTTTTGAACACCCCCCCCCCAAATCCAGTACTAGGGATGCCGAGAATACAAAACACTCAGGACCTATAGAGCAATTCTACCATACCATAAGCAGTCATTTCTAGAGTCACACAAGGAAAAGGAAAGCATCTTAAACACTACAGTGAGCACTAGAACATCAATTCACCTATTGTAAAACGAAACCAGACAGAATAGTACAGATCGTCGATCCTGCACAGTCAATGCCAACCGAAAGCCATGTCTTTTTCACAAACACAGATACACCCTAATCCACTATAGAATAAGTAATCATAAACTTTCTATTTAGACAAAAATTAAACTGAACCCCCAATGCCAGACTCTGCATACAATGCAACACCACAGAAACTGTCCCCTAGTACTGTGCAAAATATAAAGACAGCAGATGTCAATTTGAAAAAAAAACCCTAACAAGTACCAATCACCACTTTACAAATTAACAAATAGAAATAAAACAAATATAGAAAGTAAAATAATACCATTTTATTGGACTAATACATTTAGCTTTCAGAGGCCAAAACCTCCGTCCTCGGGTCAGTACAGTATAGTGCTGTTACAGTATCCTATTCTGACCTGAGGAAGGGGGTTTTGTTCTCCGAAAGTTAGTCAAAATGTATTAAAATTAGTCCAATAAAAAGATTACCTTATTTACATGTTCTATTATAAACATTTAACACATCTACAATACTTTATCCTAAAGCAAAAAAAATAAAAAATATATATTTTATTTACAGTTTGTTGTCTCTGGTTTCTGCTTTTCTCATCTTCTTTTCACCGTCTTCCTTCCATCCAGCATCTGTCTTCACTCTCTCTCTCTCTCTCTGCCATCCAGTGTCTGCCCTCTCTGCCGTCCCTTCCATCCACTGCCTGCCCTTTCTCTCTGCCCCTTCAATCCACCATTTGCCCTCCCTCTCCCATCCATCCAGGGTCTGCCCTCCCTCTCGCTCCCCCTTCCATCTAGGATCTGTCCCCTCTCTCTCTCTGCCCCTTTTTTCAGCCCCCAGTTCCAGCCCCCTTCTCCCCTCTGAACACCCCCACCCCAGTCCCCTTCTCTCCTCCCCTTCTCCTGTCTGAGACCCCCACCACAGTCCCCTTCTCCCCTCCCCTGTCTGAGACCCCCACCCCAGTCCCCTTCTCTCCTCTGAACACCCCATCCCAGTCCCCTTCTCCCCTCCCCTTCCCTTCTCCCCTCTGAGATCTCCACCCCAGTCCCCTTCTCCCCTCCCCTTTTCCCCTCTGAACACCCCCACCCAGTCCCCTTCTCCCCTCCGCTGTCTGATATCCCCACCCCAGTCTCCTTCTCCCCTCCCCTTTTCCCCTCTGAACACCCCCACCCCAGTCCCCTTCTCCCCTCCGCTGTCTGAGATCCCCACCCCAGTCCCCTTCTCCCCTCTGAACACCCCCACCCCAGTCCCCTTCTCCCCTCCCCTTCCCCATCTGAGACCCCCACCCCAGTCCCCTTCTCCCCACCCCAGTCCCCTTCTCCCCTCCCCTTTTCCCCTCTGAACACCCCCACCCCAGTCCCCTTCTCCCCTCTGAGATCCCCACCCCAGTCCCCTTCTCCCCTCCGCTGTCTGAGATCCCCACCCCAGTCCCCTTCTCCCCTCTGAACACCCCCACCCCAGTCCCCTTCTCCCCTCCCCCCATCTGAGACCCCCACCCCAGTCCCCTTCTCCGCACCCCAGTCCCCTTCTCCCCTCCCCTTTTCCCCTCTGAACACCCCCACCCCAGTCCCCTTCTCCCCTCCCCTGTCTGAGACCCCCACCCCAGTCCCCTTCTCCCCTCTGAACACCCCCACCCGAGTCCCTTTCGCCCCTCTCCTTCCCCACCTCAGTCCCATTAAAAGCGGCGAAGCAGCGTCGCAGGCAGCGCCTCGTGCCCTGCTTGTAAAAAAAAAAAATCAAATCTCCTTCCTTCTCCTCGTCTTGACGTCGACTCGGGCCCGAGTCGACGTCAAGACGAGGAGAAGGAAGGAGATTTGATTTTTTTTTTTACAAGCAGGGCACGAGGCGCTGCCTGCGACGCTGCTTCGCCGTTTCTCCGCTTCGCCGCTTTTTTAAATGTGCGGCGCCGCGGGAACGGCCACGGGGGGCGGCGGGAGCGGAGCACCCCCCACCCACTGGCACCCGGGGCGGACCGCCCCCACCGCCCCCCCCTTGGTACGCCACTGGGTAGCGCCCAAAGCTTTCATTATGAACTCCAAATGACAATTTCAGAAAAGTTCACCAGAATGAGGGAGTTCACTTAAGATCCAGAAGAAGCTGCATGTGGATCCTCAGCTTTCTTGAGTCTCCATGCAGTACAACAGTTGCTTGGGACCAATAATTGACAGTTTTCAGTGAGTCTGTTTTGGAAAATGATAGAATCTAACAAACTAAGGGGCCCTTAGTAAAGGTAGTTAAGTCCTAATGCATGTTTAGCATGTGAAAAAAGATTTAAGGCAAATATGTTAAAGCATTTTACAGTAATTTGCCAATTTGTGTGCTGCGCTAATCATAGGTTTTTTAAATATTTTTGGGAGGAGTATGTCATGGGTAAGGAATGGATATGAAAGCATTATCCAACTAATGCAACTCTATCCAACTATTTAGGAGGTGCTAAGTGCTCTTGCATTAATTTATTTGTAAGTCCTGTGCGCTAATGGAAAACTTAGCATGGGACCTGCAAAAAAATATTTTAAAAGCCCAGAATACTGCTGTGTTACATCTGGGTTTAGTACATGCAGAAAACTCCTGCATTAAAACATGTTAAGACCAAATTTTAATGAGTTTTAGTAAAAGAACCCCTAAGTAAATCATAAAAGTGAAATAAGTAGGTTATATCACAATCTTTAAAAATCCAATCACTAACAGAATTTCTATCTAAAAAAATGTACAGTAATATTATTTATCAAACAAGAATTTTCAGCTTGCTTTTCTTTGGCGCCTAGTTCAATTAAAACTGGCTAATGTTGGGCTAGGATAGCACTGGACTTGATTCATAACTACATAGTATATTAACATAGTAGATGCACGGTCCATCCAGTCTGCCCAACAAGATAAACTCATATGTGCTGATTTTTGTGTATACCTTACCTTGATTTGTATCTGTCATTTTCAGGGCACAGACCGTATAAGTCTGCCCAGCACTATCCCTGCCTCCCAATCACCGGCACTGGCACAGACCGTATAAGTCTGCCCAGCACTGTCCCCGCCTCCCAACCAGCCCCCCTCCCACCACCGGCTCTGCCACCCAATCTCGGCTAAGCTTCTGAGGATCCATTCCCTCGGAACAGGATTCCTTTATGTTTATCCCATGCATGTTTGAATTCCGTTACCGTTTTCCTCTCCACCACCTCCCATGGGAGAGCATTCCAAGCATCCACCACTCTCTCCATGAAAAAATACTTCCTGACATTTTTCTTGAGTCTGCCCCCCTTCAATCTCATATCATGCCCTCTAGTTCTACCGCCTTCCCATCTATGGAAAAGGTTCGTTTGCTGATTAATACCTTTCAGATATTTCAACATCTGTATCATATCACCCCTGTTTCTCCTTTCCTCCAGGGTATACATGTTCAGGGCCTCAAGTCTCTTCTCATACGTCTTGTAACGCAAATCCCATACCATTCTCGTAGCTTTTCTTTGCACCGCTTCAATTCTTTTTACATCCTTAGCAAGATACGGCCTCCAGAACTGAACACAATACTCCAGGTGAGGCCTCAGCAACGACTTATACAGGGGCATTAAAACCTCTTTTCTTCTGCTGGTCACTCCCCTCTCTATACAACCTAGCAACTTACAGCCACCGCTTTGTCACACTGTTTCATCACCTTCAGATCCTCAGATACTATCACCCTCTCCCCGTCGGTACCTATCAGACTCTCACCGCCTAACACATATGTCTCCCATGGATTTCTATGCCCTAAGTGCATCACTTTGCATTTCTTCACATTGAATTTTAATTGCCAAACCTTAGACCATTCTTCTAGCTTCCTCAGATCCTTTTTCATGTTTTCCACTCCCTCCCAGGTGTCCACTCTGTTACAAAGGTTTTAGGACACGTCCTGATGCCACTTAAGAGTTTTTCTAGTCTTGTTTTTGAAATTTTGGAAACTTTTTCCCTACTCGTCCTTGCTGGGTTCAGAAATAGTCTTATGTCTCCTTGCATGCACTGTACATTTGACATTTCTTCTCAGGTTTTCAACAATCAAGTCTAGGAACTGTGGAAGTCATGCCAAAACTATTACCTTTCTTTCATGTAAGTACTTTATAGTTGATTCTGTGGTATGTCTTAGACCAGAGAAAAGCACCAAGGGTCTTATAGGTGAACATCAAACCTTTAATGGGGGCAACAATCCCCCAGATTCTATATAGAGCACCTAGAGATCTGCAGCAAAATCAGTGCAGATTCTATAACAATGTGTGCAACTTTATTGGCTTAATAAGCTAATAAGTGCTGATAGCACTTAACAAACAATAATGAGCACTAATTGGTACTGATTAGAATTTAAGTGCACAAATCGCTAAGCACATTCTGTAATGATGTGCGCTGAACTTATAATGCATGCAGGCAAAAAGGGACATGGTTATAAGTGGGGAAATGGACATTTCAAGGGCATTATGAAATTTACACACCTACTTATAGAATATGGCCCAGTGCGCCTAAATCTACTTGCTGGGATTTATGCCACATTTTCATGGTGTAATTGGATATGCGTAGATTTAGATGCTGAAATATCAACTAAAAGTATTCTATAATCAATCCCTAAATCTAGGCACCAATTATAGCATACGCTTAGTTGACTGGACTTGATGGACCTTAGGCCTGTCCCAGTAAGGCAACACTTATGTACTTATGTTCTTATTTCACTTCAGTCAGAGTGCCATGAATTGAAAAGCTCAGTGCAGTTCTGCTCTTCACTATAGTATTATATTGCTGTAAAGGAACTTGCTAGATAAACAGGTAGTTGCATCTCTGATTGCTGCTCTTCTTACCCTAACTCCAACACCCAAGGTATGTCAGGTTTTCCTGTGTGTAAAGTCCAGAAAATGCTGGTCTTTCACAAGAAGCTGTTAGAGTTAGAGCTCATTAAAGCTGAAACAGAGAGAAGAGTCTTCAAGCAGATTCAGCCCATTATATTTCTCCCGTGCATGAAGAGACTGCATGCTCTTTCAGTTCCATGCACAGATAACTATGTACTCACCTGTTAGATTGGGGATTAATGAGAAGGGAAAGGGGGAGAAGGGTTCCCTGGGAATGAATGACAGGGAGGGAGGAGTTACCAAGGAGATAAGAGGTTGGAGTTAGCTCGGGGGGGGGGGGGGGGGGAATTGGTTGTCTGAGCATCCCCAGCCAAGAGACCAGGAGGAGAGAAGGTAAATCACAAAGAAAAAGGTGACCACTGGCTATAAATGGAGGTGGCTACTCCATAAAGTGGTGACCAAGAAAGGAAAGTGTACTACAGGTGGGTAGTGGAGAATCCCAGCCCAGGAGCAAGGGGATCATAGCTAGGGAGATCTCATCCTAAGAACTAAGGTGGATCCAAAAGAGGGGGGTCACCACTTGTGAAGGGTCAGGCTGAGGGATGTCTCAGCCTACTGGCACATACCTTGAGTTGAGAGGAGGAGGAGAAGCAGCCTTTGGGTTCCACACCTTTTGCAGATTGGCATGAACAGGAGACTTGTGCATATGTATATAGTCTGAACCCAGAAAGACCACTGCAAAATAACCCTGAGATGGAGAGTGGTACAGGAGGTCCCTGAGAGGAACATCAGAAGAATCAGAACTGCAAATTCTGTGAATTACTGTCGTTGCAGACCTTACAATAAAGACTTGAGTTCCTTTTGCAAAGACTACTGTGTGCAGTGTGGTTGCTCTGTAGAGAGAGAGAGAGACAGAGATGGGACCATAGCCCAGCCAAACCAATAATTGTAGTTTCCAAACTCCCCAGATCACAATTCCAGAACTGTGAACCCACTCCCAAGCTCATCTGGGGACTGACCTGAACCGGTGAGAGAGTGCTGAGTGATGGAGTGTGGAGAAATCAGAGGAATTATTCCTGTCAGCCTGGGTCATGGGAAACTGAGCTCTAGCCTGGGATGAGGCTCAGGCTACATATAGATATAGATATGGTCTTAAACTCTTGCTTACTCTGGAAAACTGGTTTCTGATAATTGCACCTTCTACATACAGCTAAAAGATGTCAGGATGCCGGGAGTGGACTGTCTGTAGCTGGGCAGTTTGCCTGGCCAATTGCAATACATAGCTTGGCTTGGGAGCTAAGGGAACTCCAAGGAGACTGTCAAGTGAGACTCCGGCCAGCAGAGGGCTGCATTTCCGAAGCCCCAGTGGCTGGGAGTTTTATAATTGGTGGCAGTGGTGGGATCACAGTGAACTTCCACGTGGAGGAGGAGCGGCCTCAAGAAAGCAGAGGGAGTTCCAGACCAGTCAAGCAGCTGGAGCGAGGTGGTGGTGTCCGGGAGATTCCTGAAGCCCGTCGAGGAGGCCAACGCTAAGGGTGCATTACTCCCCTACCTAGGTAAAGGGTACCTAGGGGGGAGGTGAGGGAGGATCCAGTAAGCTGAGAAGCACAGTTCTTGTAAATGATAGAAAGGCTTGTTCTGTGTGATTTCCGGTACGAGTTCCAAGAAGTAGCGCAAGTGTAGGACCAGGGAAACAGACAGTACGCACTTGGATTCTTCTCTTGTGTTGCAGGCTGCATCCCATCAGACGGTCTAGGAGGACGTTGGAGCCATGGGAAGGCAGAGATGGTTCAGACCGGAGAAAGAAGTCCAGGGGCCCGAGGAGCCGGAGCCCAAGTCGCCAGCAGAAGGAATGGACATGGCAGACATGGACACCATGATCCAGGTTCTGGCACTTGGAGGGGGACTTTGTTTAGAAACTGTTGGGACAATGCTTAAGCCTGAAGGGGTGTCTTGGGAGGACAGGACCCCGAGGAGAAGAGAAGAGATTGAGCCAGTATGTCAACAATGTGGGGAAATGGGCCATGTTGGAGAGTGGTGTCTGGCAGTATGCAGTTCAGAGGATGAACTTGGAGATTGGGAGGAGAGAGGAAATCCTACAATCAGATGGTGGGGGTTAAGTGACATGGCAGGCAAGAGGAAGCCCAAAGGCCATGGGAGTCGGGAGGTGACCCATTCCTTGGGGGCAGACTTCATGGTTAGACCGGGAACCCAAGGGGAAAGAGGTGTCTGCAGGGAAGAAGGTCAGGAGGAACCCGCTGCAGGGAAAGCACCCAAGGTCCCAGGGAGAGTGGAGGCCACAAACCGGGGAAGTGCCAAGAGAAAGGATGGGTGCCTAGACAATGAAGAAAAACCCCAGTTGCAGGACAGTAGTGGTCCTGGTAAGAAGGGTAAACCCTCTAGGAAAGGGAAAGGGGGTGTAGGCCCAGGTGAGAACTTCCCAGGTGACAGGATAAAAAGTAGTCCTGATTGTGTAGGGGAAGTCAATGGACACGGTGAGCAGGGGGGGGGGGGTGAGGCAGCTATAGAAAAAGTAGGCTGCCCATGCTACGGTGAGGAACTGGCAGTATTTCCATGTGGTGGGGAACCAGGGAGAGTGGCCCCAAGGGAGAAATACTGGGAAACCCAGGGAGTAGAAGGTAGTAAATCTATTGCCCTGGAAAGGGTATTAAAGGAATTTCCCAAAGATGACCTTGAGTTGGGTAAGAAACTCCGGGAGGAAGCCCAAAAGGAGAATGTGAACCCGCTGTTAAAAACCCTTAAAGAAAGTATCCGGCAGGGAGAATGGGAGTTACAGGCCCTATGTAAACCGGGGAATCTCTATAGGCATCCTGAGCAACGTCTGAGGGAGGTCCTGGAACGTAATAAGGGACTGATGGTAACTTTAGTGGGCAATATACTGCAGCAAGAGGAGTCCCATAAGGGAATGGAGAATGGTCTAAGGGAGACTGAGCAGAGGTGGGTCCTATTTGAGTCAGTTTGTAAGAAAGAAATGGCTGCTTCAGTGCATGCCTTGGAGGCCAAACAGGCAGAGTCCCTTAAGCAGAAGGAAGGCTGTGAGGCACTGATAGCTGCGGTTAGGGCTGAGCTGCTCACAGAATGTAAGCTAAGGGAGGAAAGGGAAGCAGAGGTAGTCCATCTTACAGCTACCCTAAAAGAGACCCAAGCCTTAAATGAGACCCGATTAGCTAAGCTGCAGTCCACACATGAGCAAGAGATAAGGGACCTCACAGACAAGTTGCAACAAGACCAGGAGCAGAGGGTAAACCTAGTTAAAGCTGAGTTCCAGAATGCTTGCCAAGAATGGCAAAACGAGCAAGGGGCCCTAAGGGAAAGTATAAGGGAACAGCAAGCCTTGATTCTACTCCAGAAGCAAAGGGAAAATAAGCTTGTCACCTCTGTAAAGGCCGAATTAGAAGAAGCCAAGCAGGAGGTGAAGCAGAAGGAAGTGGAGTTGGCCAAGAGGGAGGAAAGCATTAAGGAGATGGGTAAACTACAGAAAACAGCTATAGGAGAGCTGAGGGGTAGTTTGACCCAGGTAAAGGCTTGGCTGGGAGAATTACAGGGCCAACAGGAAATCCAGCTGAAAGAAGTGCAGCAGGAGTAAGATAAAGCTGTGGCTCAGTTAACCGAGACCTGGCAGCAGGCCCAAGCGGAGGCCATGGGCCTGAGGGAGCTTAATGAGGAGAAGGTAATCCAGATAGAAGTCCTGCACAAGGTATACACCCAAAGGATAGACGGGGTATTCAGGGAGACGCAGGAAGCCCAAGGAAGGGTTGGATACCTGACACAGAGGATCCTCGAGTTGGAAACTCAGATAAAGGAGTTGCAACAGGTTCAAGCTCAGATGGCAGCTGAGTGGGCTATAGAGAGACAGTGGGCTAAGGAAACCCTAGAAAGGGCAGGAAGAGGCAGGGAGGCCCTGGAAGAGAAGTGCAGGGTGCTGACCCTAGCCATAGATGTCTTCTTCCAGGATGGGCAGAGAAGACTGAAAGAGCTTCAGGAAGCCCAAGCCTGCATTGTAGACCTCCAGAAAAAGCTTGAGGGAAAGAAGGACCCAGGAGGGGTTAAATTAAGTAAACTCCTATCCCTGAGTAAGGGTCATAATAGGGAGAGTCAGAAGGACCCTGTTAAACCCACACGGAGGGGTGGTGTAAAGCCTAAAGAGTGTGAGAAACCCCAGAAGGACAAGCAGGAAAGGGAAAAGGCTGCCCAAGGGAGGGAAAGGCTCAGGTCCCAGAAGAAAGGGTTGATCCTAGAGCCCAGACACCGCACGTTAGAGGCAGGTGAGGAAAGAACCCCTAGGCAGGGGACCTCCGGCTCATAGAGCGGGCCATGGGGATGCTAGAGCACCCAGAGGCTGGGGGGAGTCTTGTACCAAAAGTGGTTATCCTATACCGAAAGGGAGGGATAGCAGACACTAAGAGTCTCAGGGACAAGGAGACTTAGGACCTTACACACAACCCACAAATACCAATTGGGGCCTAGTGGGCGAAGTATAGCCCAGGGTTGTAGAAAGGAGAAGGGTAGGACTAGAAGTTCCCCTGAGGTGCTAGCAAAACTAGGCTTTAGGAAAGTACCCATAGGGGAGAAGGGGGTGTACCCATGGGGCAGGAAAGTGGGTGAAGAAATTAGACGCCAAGGCCTAGGGAGGCGTAAAAAGAATGGTCAAATGATCCTTGAGTTTCTAGGAGTTACAGAGGAAGGTCCCCTAGAGCAAAGCAGAGCCTTTGTGGTAAGGCGGACCACGGGATATAAAGCCTTCCTGAGAATCCCTCCTAAAAGGAATGGGTGAGAGAAGGGACCTGACCCCAAGATAAGTTAGGGAAGTCAGGAATTGCTGCTCCTCAAAGAAGTTATTTGAGGGAGCAGCAATATCTTAAGGGTGGGGGTATGTGATAAACACAGGGACTGACCTACCCTGAGGAGGCCGCTAGATGGCGCTCTCCTACCAGAAAGAGGGAAAATGCCATGATCTGGTCCCTAGGGGGAGCTCCAATTGGGACATCCGGGTAATGACCTGAAGGAGCCAGCAGAGGGAGCTCCAGCTAAGGCCTGAACATGGGGACCAAGGACTATCTGTAGAAGAGGATTCTCCTTTAAGAGAAAAGGGCACCCTGAAGGCTCTGGACTCTTCCAGAATGGAGAGAAGTGGCCCAGAAGGGGTGTGGTGGGCTAGTAGCAGCCTTATATAAACAGTACCTCATGAGAAGCTAGGAGGAAGGAGAGATGGGAACCTGGTGAGCCTGGGAAGCCTGCTGGAGGAGGAGTACCTGGAAAAGAGAAGAGAGAGCGAAAAGGAGACCCTAAAAGTGAAAGTACTTACCAGGCCATGTTGGTGAGAGACTTGTGAAGCAGGCTATGTACCTATTGTTGATGAACTTGTGAATGATTTAAAATGAACTAACAGCTGTGGGGTGGAGAATAGGACTGTTACTGTAAGGTCAATGAGAGTGAAGATAGTCCTATCCAGGGGTGGTGGCTGTTTTACACTGAGACCCCTGTCTCTCAAAGTAAAGGGGCTCAGTCAGTGTATTTGCAAGTGAATGAAACTTGGAAAGAAGTTGTTCCCCACAAGACTGAATCCAAGTCCTAATAAATTGAATTTGCATATGTTGACTGTCAAATTTGCATATTGTGAAGTCTGGAGAATCCACGTGAGAGTCCCAGGGAAAGTACCGTGGGTCACTGGCCGTGAACCAGAGGAGTGACTGAGGCACACGGGACATAACAGAGAGGGATTTCCAGCAGGAGGAAAGTACGGCAGAGCAGTCACCCTGAGTAAGGGAGGAGCCCAGGATATTGAGGTGGGTGCTTGCCAGTGACTGGGAGAAGACCAGCTGGAGTTCTGCTGAGGAGCCTAGGGCTAGTGAGGCTGGGTAGAGAGCAGGAAGTGCACATGTTTTTCCAAACTGTCTTGAAGCCAAGTGCTAGATAGGCTCCAGAGGGCTTAGCTCAAGAATACCTTGAGGGGGGATTATGAAGAAACTACTTTGTTTTGAACTGTTTGTTTCTGTGCTGTGCTTGTTGGCATTACCCAGGATTTACCACTGGTGGTTTGGAACTGCTTTGGTTGGGACTGTCTGTGGCTGGGCAGTTTGCCTGGCCAGTTGTAATAGGTTGGCTTGGGAGCCAAGGGTACTCCAAGGAGACTGTCAAGTGAGATTCTGGCCAGCAGAGGGCTGCATTTCCAAAGCCCCAGTGGCCAGGAGCTTTACAATATGCAGGGGCTTCACCATAGAGAATTTTATGCACCAGAGCTCAAATTTTAAATGTTATTCGGTCCTTGACAGGGAGCCAATGCAGTTTCTCATGCAGTGGTCTTGAGCTTTCAAACCTCGATTTAACATAAATAAGCCTAGCAGCTGTGTTCTGGGCAGTTTGTAATTTTTTCAGAAGCATGTCTTTGCACCCTGCATATATCCCATCACAGTAATCAAGGCGGCTAAGGACTAAATACTGAGTTAAACTTCGAAATACTCCCCTAGGTTTTATAATGATGGAACAGGATATTTTTCCATGGTTACTTTTTATGGGTATCTGTCTGAAAATTGTCTATAGCTGAGCGAAAGTATGTGCTTTGTTCCAGAATGCATATATTTTACTAGCATTCTAGTGGAAGAATTCAAAGGATGAAGTTGAAGTAGAGAGATGCACTCATGCAGATATTGATTTTCAAAAATTACACATATAGTTGTTGTCAGAACAAGTATCCACAGGAAAAAGCTAGTTTAAATCTATTGAAGAACATTTTCTTCTGGCAATTTTCAAAGCAGAAGTACACACATTTTCAGCTTCAATACATGAGCAAAGAACACAGGCAAATAATGCCCACAGATTTTGCATCAAAGTGGGTGGTTTGAAAATGTCCTTTTATGAATAGTCGGGTTTTTAAAAATATATATTTACCCAAAACAATATAACAGATGGATACTATTCTATTTTTAAGAATGTAATAAAGTTTTTTTTTATAGTTAGCTGCAGAGCAGATTATTTTGTGGAACACAACAATGTTCAGACTTCTGAGACGATCTGTGATCCAGTGTGGGGAAATCCACAGTGATTTAATTTAAAGTAACGGGGAAAATGGTAAAATCTAGGATATTTCACAATTAACCAACATATTTCCTGTGTTGGCATGGAATGGATACAGAACAGTAATTATATTTTAAATTAATAGTTTTTATCCTCCCAATGTTTTGTTTAATACTGTAAGTCCATCTCCAGCACATTACTGACTTCATATAGAAGCTTCTTTGTATTTCCATCAGAACTGCTCAAGTTATCCTTTTTTAAAGATGACAGGCACACAGTATTTGACATGAAAAATCAATCTCTCACAGCACATAAATGTGGCACCATAATCCATACAATGTATATTATAATGATAGACTTTTGCTGATCCGTCACTCTACTTGAATACATTTTAAATGCATTTCTAGCTTGAGACTTGTCATTTAATATATATAATTTTCTGTGTGTGCTGCATTTAATGGCATTAGTTGTCTTTTTTTCTATTAACCATTTTATTTTACTTTTGGAATAGTGGAGTAAATTTATAGGCAGGTGTTGAAGGTTAGAGTCTGGTGATGGTAATGTTGGGCAGGTTGAATGATGTGTGTGTGTGGGGGGGGGGGGGGGGGGGTTCCCTTCCCTCCACTTCCTTTTTACTCCTGCCCTATTTACCTCCTCTCCCTTTGCTGAGTTGTTATTGGGATGGCATTATGGGAGGGGATTGGGGAGCTGGGCCAGGGGGATGGGAATTGAGTGTTTATCCCCAGCTGGGTGACAGTGAGGATTCTATTTTTTGAATTACTCCTACCTGCCATTTGAACAGTCACATTGGTTAATGGAGTATGGAGGATCTTGAGAAGTGGAAGGGGGATGGATGAATAGGAAAGGCAAGAAGAATCATTGTTTTCTTACCTTTTTTTTTGGGAGGGGGGGGTTGTTTGCAATGATACTTCATTTGTAATGGGTTACTTAAGCAAGTATAATGTTTGGAAATGTTTACTTAGGGTGAAAGGGATTTGCTTAGAAGTTTCACACCACCAGTGAGAGATTTTAAGTGCTACTTGGGGACCTGGGGTTGTGCGGAGGGAAACTAGCCCTCGCTAGGGATTTGGCAATGTTCCCGGTTATTCATTGGCCAGCAGTTCTTGAGATGAAGTGTTACCATGGCTGGATCCATTTTTCTAGTCCAATGGCAGATGGTTTTCAGTCAGCCAAGTGATGATGGGATGCTTTAGTTTCTGAGGATAAACAATAGAACAAAAAGGGGAACAACCTGAGAAGTACCAACCAAGGGATATTTATTAATACTCACATAAAAAACATACAGTCCATAGAGATCTATAAAATCTATAAAAACTATAATATCAAGACTTGATACAGTTCTGCGTTTTATCAAACAGTGCGCCTGCCTCAGGAGTCTCAACTTCAATTGACTTGTAAATCCCTTGTACTGTTTAGAAACAGATATAAAACAAAACCACCAAACAGCTAACCACAATATGGGCAGTGCTGGCATAATGACATCAACTGCTGAAAGTAATACATCTGATATGCAAACTGAGCACTTTGTTTTAGCAGCAAAAACCCAAAAACCACAGAACTGTAATGGTTCTGGTACCATGGCAAACGTATTTGCTAGTACATTCCACTTGTATTAACTCAGAAAAGATGCAACCTGTTGTTATCCCAATTTCAACTGGCTTGTGATTTTTATAAATGGGTTTTGAGTTTGGGTTGTGACATTTGTGTGGCGAGGGGGCACTCATTTATACTAGTTCCATCCTGATAGAACTCAGTGATTTACATTTTTATAACACTAGGATAAATATTTTTATTTTAACACAGCTGTAGACACTATTTATAGAGTAAATATTCCTGAAAATTTGAGGCAGTTGCACAGAAGTAGCTAGAAAGATTTATTATAGGTCCAGATCTTGAGACCTATAGAGGGGCATAATCGAACGGGGCCGGCCATCTATAAGGGCGGCGATCTCTAAGGCCGGCCCCATAAAGCAGCCATCTTTATAATACGGTCGGGACCGGCCAAATCTGAACATTTGGGCCGGCCTTAGAGGTCGCTGGAGTTAGAGATCACCGCCATTGGTTTTCGCCGATAATGGAAACTAATGGCGGCCATCTCAAACCCAGCCAAATCCAAGCCATTTGGTTGTGGGAGGAGCCAACATTTATAGTGCAGTGGTCCCTCACATGCCAGGACACCAACCGGGCACCCTAGGGGGCACTGCAGTGGACTTCACAAATTGATTCCAGGTACATAGCTCCCCAAAAAACCCCAAACCCACTACCCACAACTGTAAAACACTACCATAGCCCTTATGGGTGAAGGGGGAACCTACATGTGGGTATAGTGGGTTTCGGGTGGGTTTTGGAGGGCTCACATTTACCACCACAAATGTAACAGGTAGGGGTGATGGGCCTGGGTCTGCCTGCCTGAAGTGCACTGCAGTACCCACTAAAAACTGCTCCAGGGACCTGCATAGTGCTGTGATGGAGCTAGGTATGACATTTCAGGCTGGCACAAAAATGTTAATATATATTTTTTTTTTGGGTTGGGAGGGGGTTGGTGACCACTGGGGGAGTAAGAGGAGGTGATCCCTGATTCCCTCCGGTGGTCATCTGGTCAGTTGGGGCACTTTTTTGAGGCTTGGTCCTAAAAATAAATGGACCAAGTAAAGCCAGCCAAGTGCTCGTCAGAGCCTGCCTTCTTTTTTCCATTATCGGCCAAAGCAGGCCATCTCGTAACCACGCCCCCGTCCCACCTTTGGTACACTGCCGACACGCTCCCTTGAACTTTGGCTGGCCCTGCGATGGAAAGCAGTTGAAGCCAGCCAAAATCGGCTTTCGATTATACCGACTTGTCCGGGTTTAGGAGATGGCCTGCCTTCTCCTTCGAAAATAAGCAGGATAATAACATATTACACAGGAATCTTCAGGATTTCATTTTACTTGTCAATGGATTTTTTTTCTATATTCCTACATTTTTTGTATGGCAACGATTGGAAAAAAAAAAATCTCCTAAAAGGGTCAGGGACAGTGGGACTCCTTTTTGATGGGGGAGGCAAGTTCTACCCCCAACCTCAACCCCAACTTTGCCCTAATCTCGCTCCACTTCACCTTGAATCCCATCACCCCCCTTCCCTTATCTACCCTCCCATAGTCCCCCTCCTCATGGTGTCCATTATTTTTCTTCTTCCCTATCTCTCAACCCTCCTCCCCCAGTATCCAGCATTGCTTTGCTTCCCTACTTCTCAACTTCCACCTGTGGTGTCCAGGATCTCTCTTCATTCCTCCCTCACTCCACTTCTACATCTCTCTCCTTTCCTTATTCAATCCCCTTTATGGTCTCTAGCATCTTTTTACTTCCTTCTAACTCCCCCCCCCCAAAAAAAAAAAATGTTTTCCTTACCTCCTTCCCCTGGGGCAGCAATGCTACAGTTGACACAACAGAACAGGCATCATGGCCAGTAAACATGGAGCTTCAAGAATCTAAGGGCCAGATGCAGTAAATTTAACGAGCCATTAATGAGCAAGTAGTAAACCCTGGCATGCACTAAAGGCCATTTTTCGATCACGGTAGCAGCTAACGAAAATGGAATGCAGATGATCCAAAGGCTATTGCAAGGCTATTATAATGAGATGCACTACGGTTTTCCGATCCCCTTACCATGAAAAAAACCTAACAGGAGGTCTACACCTCTCGTTGGGGCAAATCAGAAGAAAAAATGTCGTCAGGGACGTCCTTTTTGTTCGTCCTTCACCTAAAAAAAATTCCCCACTCCAAATATGCCTGTGCCACCCGAAAGAAAAATGCCAGAGAGTGCAGTTGAGGACATGCATCCAAAAGATGTCCTTTTTGATCGCCCCCCCCCCCCCCCAATAATAAAAACATCCTTTTTGGACGTGCTTGAATCAGCTAAGAGACCTTGAAGTCTCTGAGCCAATCACAATGCGTTTAGCTGAGCCAAATGCGCTGTGATTGGCTCAGAAACTTCCAGGTCTCTCAGCTGAGTGAAGGACGTCCAAAAAGGACGTTTTTATTATTGCGAGGGGGGGGAGAACATTCTTTATGGATGTCCCTGACGAGCACTTGGCTTTCTTTTTTTTCCCTTCCACCGCCATCGCTCCCCCCTCCCCCTACATTGAAATCACAGCGCCCCACCCCCCTGAGGTCGAGGTAGTTGTTGCCATCGCGCCCCCCCCCCCCCATCTGCCACCGGGCCAGGCCCTCACAGTGCCTCTCACCTCCGTGTGAAGGCGCTGCAGCAGGCAACAGCAGATCGCATTCCTTCGGACTTCCCTCCTTCCCTCCCTGTGTCCCGCCCTCGCAGAACTACGTCAGATGAGGGCGGGCCAGGGATGGAAGGAGGGAGGCCCAAAGGGAAGCGACCTGCTGTTGCCTGCTGCAGCGCCTTCACACGGAGGTGAGAGGCGCTATGAGGGCCGACCCGGTGGCAGACAGAGGGGGGGCAAGTGGAGGGGGAGCGGCGGCAACAACGACCTCGACCTCAGGGTGGGCGGTGGGGGTGGAGCCCTGGGGCATGGAGGATGGCGGGAAGGCCGGGGCTGTGGGAAGCTGTGATTTCAATGCAGGGGGAAGGGTGAATCATTGTGATTGGCTCAGAGACTTCAAGGTCTCTTAGCTGAGTGAAGCACGTCCAAAAAGGATGTTTTTAATTATTGGTAGTGGGGGGGGGGGGGGCATTCAAAAAGGATGTCTCTTTTGGATGGACGTCCTCAACTGCACTCTCCGGCGTCTTCCTTTCAGATGGCAAAGAGGCGTATTAGGCATGCGCAGTGCAGCCAGCGTAACGCTTGGCTGCTCTGCGCATGCTTGACTGGCCGACTGTTTACCGATGGAATAGAGAATGCAAGTGAGCTACAACGAGCAGCTCATTTGCATTCCTTTTCCTTGATGCATGCCTGTTCCTTACCAATTCGCTAAGGGAATCGGTAAGCTGCATTGAGCCTGCCATGAGTGGGAAAGCGCGGGGTACAAATGTAACAAAAAAATGTAACAAAAAAAAAAAGGGAAGGGCTTTAACAATTTTTTAGTGCATCTTGGCCTAAGTTTCTTCAAGGGCTACTGGCTCCCACTCCCTCCAAACTTCCAATTTTGAAAGGAACAGAAGCTAGCAGGTATTGAGCATGTGCAGATGCTCGAGGTCCCACACCAACAGGCTACAATGCTTCTGCACTTATGCAGTTTGTATCTTCACCATTCCAGGGGAGGGAGGTAAGGAAGTAAACACCTTGTAAGGGAAAGAGAAAAAGACAGTTTTGCTCCTATGTCTCCCCCTGTTCTGATGCCTATGAAAAGGGTAGTCTTTTTTTCTTCATAAACATGTCACCTTTGGAGCCCTTATGCTGAAGTGCAGTAAAATTTTATACTTCTTGGTACATGCAAAGCCTGCACAGTAAGTATTGGGGGAATTCTCAGTATCTTCCTGTACAATTACCATACAGAAGACATTTTTCCTCTGCAATATGTGTAGTGACAGACAGCACAGATGTGTAGATGTCCATAGGCATATAATGGGCATGGATATGGTTAGTGCATGCTGATTTTTATCTCACGCTAAGAAAGCTAGCACACCTATGTAAAAGACCCCCTTGATGATTATCTCAGATAAGCAAATTTTGGTGACATATTGGGGATATATATGTGATTAGTGTAATAATAGAATAGGGAGAACATAAGTTCGAACAGTTTAAAAGAGTGTCGGGAACGCTTGTGAAGGGTATGAGTCAATGTGTTGAATGAAACAGCTGTTGCTTCCAAAGGGTGAAGGTGTGAACCAGTTCCTGAACTATGCTGGTGTTGGGGGTGATGATGCTACCAATGTGAGGAGGGGGAATAGTGTGGAAGAAAGTGAAAAGGGAGTGGGTGCTATTTTTATGCTATGTTAGAAAATTCCAAGAACTATGATACATGCTTGTTGAGGACTTTGCATTTTTCAGTAAAATTTAAAAATAAAATAAATATGTAATACATTAATGATAGTAAAAATAAATAGTCAATAAATACAACTAGTAGTGTAACATCCTTCCAAAAGCCTCCCCCCAAAGCAAAAAACTAATTTCTGTCCTTAATCCAAGGGCAAAAGATTCACCAATTTTGGGCACATGAAACTAAAAGCATTATCCCTTTGGTCTATAATTTAATAACAGTTATAACAAGAAGAACACAGTAACCAAATTGGCATGTATTGCTTAAATGAGTAACTAAATATTCTGATAATCACATAAAATACATTTATAGACTATAGATATAGCAACCTGAATAAAACAGGTAAATAGTGCAAAGAGTGGCTGAAAACCTATCATACTTCTTTAGGAAGGGAAGGAAGGAGGGAAATGGGACTTGATATACCGCCTTTCTGTGGTTTTTGCAACTACATTGAAAGTGGATTACATATTATATACCGGTACCCATTTGTATCAGGGGCAATGGAGGGTTAAGTGACTTGCCCAGAGTCAGAAGGAGCTTCTTTAAGCCTTCAATGTACTATGTTGCTGTGTTTTACACTTGTTGCAATCTTTTAAATTGCCTTCTGTAAGCCCCTGATAAAGAGAGTTACAGTAATCCAATTTAGATTACTTTAGTATAGTTTAGTTTAATTAGATTTCCTATACCACCTTTCATATCCACGTCAAAGCATTTTACAATAATTACAAAAACAACGGCACATGAAATAGAGAAGATATAGAACACAAGGATTAAAGTTACAAGTTATGTAAGTAAGATGGTGGGGGGGGGGGGGGGGACATAATGAGCAGAAGAACAGGACTGTCAGGCATGTCAAGATGGAATCTAGTTAGGAAGATCATACTAAAACAGGATTAAAACAAAGTGAACAGATTGAGCCAGCTGGAAAAGCAGCAAGTTGAGTTTCTAGCCCAAGCTCAAAGTCTAACAGTTAAGCTACAGTGAACAGCCAGGTTTTGAAACTCATCTGAAAGGTAGAGAGATGGTGTTCTGATTGTAAACAGTGGGGCATAGAGTACCACAGGGAGCTCTATAGTTGAATTATAGATGATGTGTATAGTTTAATTGGATTTTTGTTGAAGGAGGGAGAGGAAATAAATTTGCCTGTGAAGATTTCTGTGCTGGCTGCTTTATAAGCAAAACAAGGACCAGAATCATGTTGGACATATTTTCTGCCGTCATCTAACATGCTACTATGGCTTTGATTCTGAAACAGATAGGATGAGAAAAAAAGAAGTGGGGTCGCTTGATCAAATTTTCAAATTGAACAGAAGAATCTAATGAAAATATTATAAATAGTTCTTTCAAGGAGGCATTTGAAAAATCTGAAAACAGTCCATTACCATAGTCAAAACAACTCAAGTGCTTATACTAGTCACGGAGGCCCCGATGCTCAGAAGCAAACACGGGTGCTAGAGGCCATTAGCACTAGACTAGCACCCATGTTTGCCAACACAAAATGCTAATCAGCACTGTTAATTGGATGTTAACAAGCAATTATCAGCACTAATAGGCATTAATTGAGATTTACGCGCACAACTTGCTAAGTGCATTCTGTAATTTGGTGCACCTAAATTTTAAGTCGCATAGAGGGGCATAATCGAATGGCGCCGGCCATCTCTATGGGCGACCATCTCTGGGGCCAGCGCTGCAAGTGGGTGGAGCCAACCGTATTTTCGAAAAAGATGGTCGGTCATCTTTTTCTTCACTAATACGGTTGGGCCCAAACAAATGTCAGAGTTCGCCGGGTTTGAGATTGCCAGCATCGGTTTTCGGCCATAATGGAAAATAATGCTGGCGATCTCAAACCCGGCAAAATCCAAGGCATTTGGTTGTGGGAGGAGCCAGCATTTGTAGTGCACTGGCCCCCCTCACATGCCAGGACACCAACCAGGCACCCTAGGGGGCACTTCTAAAAATTAAAAAAAAAATACAAATAGCTCCCAGGTGCATAACTCCTTTCCCTTGGGTACTGAGCCCCCCTAAATCCCCCCCAAAACCCACTCCCCACAACTCTACACCATTACCATAGCCCTAAGGGGTGAAGGGGGCACCTACATGTAGGTACAGTGGGTTATGGGTGGGTTTTGGAGGGCTCACATTTACCACCACAAGTGGAACAGGTAGGGGGGATGGGCCTGGGTCCACCTGTCTGAAGTGCACTGCACCCACTAAAAACTGCTCCAAGGACTTGCATACTGCTATCAGGGAGCTGGGTATGACATTTGAGGCTGGCATAGAGGCTGGCTGTGTTTTTTTTTTTTTTGGGTGGGAGGGGGTTGGTGACCACTGGGGAAGTAAGGGGAGGTCATCCCCGATTCCCTCCGGTGGTCATTTGGTCAGTTGGGGTTCCTTTTTGAAGCTTGGTCGTGAGAAAAAAAGAGACCAAGTAAAGCCAGTGAAATGCTCGTCAAGCCTGGCTTTTTTGTTTCCATTATCGGGCGAAGCCAGCCATCTCGTGAGCAAGCCCCCATCCCGCGCCTGTCCTGCCTTCACTACCCTAACGACACGCCCCCTTGATGTTTCGCCGGCTCCACGATGGAATGCAGTTGAGCCCGTCCAAAATCGGCTTTTGATTATACCGATTTCGCCGGGTTCAGGAGATCGTCGGCCATCTCCCAATTTGTGTTGGAAGATGGCCGGCGATCACTTTCGAAAATGAGCTGGATAGTTGAAAAGAGGGTGTGGCGTTAGGTGGGGTATGGGTTTTTCTACAATCTACACACACTCTAGGGGAGATTCTATATATGGCACCTAAAAAATCAGCGCTGAAATCAGTGCCAGCTAAGTGTATGCTACAATCAACACCTATATTTAGGTGCTGATTATTGAACATGTATAGTTGATATTTCACTGTCTAAATCTATGCACATCCATTTACACCAATGAAAATGAGGGATAAATCCAAGTGTGTAGATTTACGAGCACTGAGCCATATTTTATAACTAGGCACATAAATTTCAGAAATTCTAATCAGTGCCAATTAGTGCTCATTCTTGCTTGTTAATTGTTGATATCAGTGCACATTAGCTTGTTAAGCTTGTTGTGCATTATTATAGAATCCACGCCAATTTGGGTGCTGATCTCTAGGCACGATATATAGAATCCAAGGGTCTGCAGCTCATTTAGGCATTGAGATGTATGCCAAGCAAAATGTGGCCTAAATGGATGCAACTAAATGTGGTCATGTGACAAGACGCTCAGCGTATTCTATATACTGCATGGAAATTTAAGCCTATTCTAAGCAATTTAAGCATACTTTAGAGAATACATTCAAAAGAGGTTCCACTGCATTCCCTCTGATGCTGAGAAAGAAGCACCCTAAAGAAGGGCGCCCTTACTGCACAAAACCTACACCACCTTGGAGGTAGCATTAGGTTTGGAAGCTACCTAGCTATCTGCTGGACCTGTGGGGCTGAAGCTTGGAGAGACCTGTTATTTGAGTACTGGTGTGCTGGAACCGAGCTGGGGAGCTCTGGAGAGATAGAGGATAATGGGTTTGGGAGCTGGATGTGACTGATTGAGTTTCCAAAAAAAGAAAACACCTAAGCATGTGCCGTTTTCCAGTGTTATGCCTTTGCTCTGGTCCAAACACATTCAAGAGCCTTTGTTCTGGTCTGAACACTGGCACTTGCAAGCTCTTCCTCTGTTCAGGGTAGAAGTTCATCAGGCATTCCCCATTCCTGCTGCTGCCTTCCCTTGCATCAAGGCTGCCAAGCTGGTGCTGCCGCCTCCCTCTTGTGCATATGTGCTGGGCACCCATTATTGCCATTTAGTGCATGTTAAGGGGTACATAACATGCATTATTACCATAACACATCTCTATAACTATCCCTCTAAGATATGTATGCCTGCCATTAGAGAATCCTACACATGTAAATGCTCCTAATTAAGCACAGAAGCCACAATCTTCCTGCACTGTGAATTCTGCAGATGGGAAAAATAATGGTGGATTAAGGAGCTGACCTTCCTTAAATCTTCTTGTAAAGGTTACCCAACACGAACACTTAATCATCCTATATGGGCCAGGAGCAGCTGTAAGTCCTAATGTTGATCTATTTAGGCATATATGTGCATTCCCCTTTTACAATAGGAAATACATGTATAGATTTTGATTCTACCCAAGTCCTGCTCAAGCCCCACCCAAACCACAGCCCCTTGCTTTCTGTACATAGTGCAAATTTACATGTAAAAATCCCAGCTTTCTGAAATTGAGGATTCCATATGTATCCAAGATACTGTATTATACTGTCACTACTTATCTTTGGGAAAGCTAGGTCAAACAGGCTTGGTTTGTCTTTTTGATAAGCAAGGCCTGAATAAAAGAAATCAAATTGACTGTCTGACCCTAAAAAGGATAAGTTACGGTGACACTTGTTTTTGATAGTTGACAGCTGGAGGATGCCGAAATCAAGCTCTGATGAAAATAACTTAAATAAACAGCAGGTGCAAGTTAAAATGAGAACTATGTGGTTAAGTGACCGGTAAGAGCATCGGGAAGTGCAGGTGTAAAAAGCAGAAGGGGCATTTTGGGGTTTGGGGATGTAACAAAGGTCAGTAATGGTCAAATTAGATGGAAATAATGTTGGCCAAAAAGAATATTTAAGAACTGACAGCTCATATGCAAACAGAGACCATCATAGACGTGTCAGGCCTCCCGGCCGCTCCGTCTGATGAACTCCCATAAGAATATAGCTATGTTCTTATAATTGACTGCTTGCTTTGGGTGAGTTAATAAACTATTCATATTTTACCTATCTCTTGTTCTCTTCTCTCATTCTTTATATTGATAATTGTCTGTATTCTATACCAGTGGTGAAAAGTGCACTCCTCCACTGTATGGAGTCAGTAAGGTAATTTTAAAGCAGCCTTGGGATTTTCCTGTACTCGGGATACCTTCAGCTGGTCTGAGGTGTCTTGAGGACTGGAAATAACCCAGAATTTTATACAATACCCATGTAAATTATTTTTTTAGCTTGAATATCTTTATTTAATTTTAAAACACAATAAGAAAAGAACCAAGAAATGTAAAACAGGAAACTTCTTAATATCAAAGCCATGTGTTATATATAGAACAAATGTTCACTGTACTACCAAAAAAGACAAGAATTAATGGTAGAGAACTTAATATAGGATACTAGGAGATATAAATTGTAGAAGGAGACAAGAAGTATTATGAATCCTTAATAGTATTACAGTATTCCAATAAAGGATCCCATATTTTCTGAAAGAATCTAAATTATTACTACATTCAGCAATGGTTCATTCATATTTGAGAATATTACAAATAGAAGCCCAGCAAAATGAAAATTATACCAATTTGTGGATCATCCAGTTGTGAATAACAGTAGAAATATCTATCGCCATGAGAATGTCAAACAGTTTCTTTGAATAAGCAGATATCTTAGTAGGAATACATGCAGATTTAAAAATAATATAGTTATATAAAATGTGAATATTTAGATGTAAAATATCACAGATATTTAAACAAGCTTCATTGCAGAATTGAAAATCAGGACATGAAAAACACATATGTTCTAGTACTCCTATGTCTGCATTTCATGACCACAAAAAAACACAGTGAAGATGACTTGAAACAAAACAAAGACGATATATATGCAATCAGCCAATTTATTAGTTAAAATCCAAGACTCAACATGAATCATGTTTCAGACAAAACTGGCCTACGTCAGGAGTCTTCAAAACGATGTAAGACTATTAAGCAACTGTCAGGATAGCGTTTTAAAACATGCCTGTTTCTTTCGCCAGTGCCTCACACTTTACTGGTCTCAGGTTGGTTCTAATAAAATACACGTAGTCTCGTTAATGCTCAGGCCATTTACCACCCCATTAAAAAAGGCCTTGGTAAATAAAATGGTCCAGCATGTGCTAATTTCATAAATCCAACCTTTTTACTGTGGAGACTAATAGGAACATGAATCTTTAGTATTTGGCAATATTAAATCAGCATTGGTCTTAATTGTTTGCTCCCAATTAGTATTAAAATAAATGCCTATTTATTTCATTTTATCTGGGCACCACCTAATTGGTGTGGATGAAATGTGTGATTTATTGCAATATAAATTAAAAGGCATTATTTCTGTTTTCAAACAGTTGACTTAATAAGCAGATAGTGAACTAAATAAGTCTAATAAGCTAGATATCTGAGGAAGAGATTCTTCTGGGTCTGAAATATATTTATTTATTTATGACATTTCTACCCCACGTTTCCCAAGAAAATATAAGATATTATCCGCATAGGTGGATAATTTGATGATGGAGTTACCAATTGGGATACCTTGGATTAGTGAGGATTCTCTTATAGCTATAAGTAAAGGTTGAAGCGCTAAATGGAATAGTAAGGAGGAAAGAGGACAACCTTGCTACATTCCACATGAAAGGTGAAAGGAGTCTGATTAACTCCTCTGTATCTATCTAGCAGTGGGAGAGGAGAAAAACAGAAATCATATCAATGAAAGCATCACTAAATTTAAATCATTTGAGTACTTGGAATAGAAAAGGCCATTCAACATTGTCAAAGGCCTTTCCTGTGTCCAGTGAAATAACAAATGCTGGAGATTTTATACTTTTAGTAATATAAAGGACATTCAATTCAATTTATAAATTTATTAGATTTGTATACCACAATCATCCCAGTTGGGAACTTAGCTATATGTGGCTTACATGAGATAATCAGATACATACATGTATAGGTCAAGGATGCATGATAGGACACAGAGCAATGTGGTATTGGTTTGAGGCAGGAGGCCCATGGTGAGTAAGTGAGTCCTGGATGGGGGTTGGGTAGAGTACATGATAATGATTGATACTCAGATATGTTTTGCAGCACTGGTCTAAGTCATATCGATCAACAGGAATATTTTTTGTATAGGAAAATTTTCATTTTTTTATGAAAGCTTTCGTTGGTGGTGTCATTTCATATGTCTTTGCACAAAGCATTCCATCATTTAGCTGTGTTACAGGGTAAGCTGGTGGTATGGGTCAATGTATATATTACCCCTTTATAGCTGGGGAAGTGGATTGTCAGATAATCTCTCAGCTTCATCTTGAGATTTGGAAACAGTAGTTCTACTAGAGTTATTGATTCTGCTGGATACAAATATATTTTAAAAAAATGTTTGGCAAAGACTTTTCGGAATATAACTTGCTCAGAAAGCAGATTGGCTCCATCCTCCCCCTTTCAGACCACTGATAGCCTGGAACAATAGAGTTATTCAGTGTGTAATAAAAACAGGCTGGGTGGATACTGGAATGTTAATCACCATATTCTCTAAAGAACAGAATCTGTGTATTGAAAGCAATCATAGAGGCTAGATGTAACAAAATAAAGCCCACCTAATTTTGTCAAGTATCTTTGAGTGTGTACTACAGCAGATGGTCAGCCAGCAACCCTTATGATATAGTTTAAACATGTGATCAGCTAAATCAACATTTCTAAGTCTTCATATCAAAAACCAGAGAGAACCAGTTTCACCTATCTCTGAGTTTTGATTGGTATAATCATCCCTCATGGTCCATCAAGAATTATTATAAAAATGGACTTCAACTGAATTCCTCCCCTCTTCTTTCTCTGGACCTTGGACCTGTACCACTGTCTCCACACACCCTAGATAAGACTTTCTCCAAGTTCTATTCCCTAACAACTCTGCACTTAGAAGACTTATTTTCCCAGCAAGGATCACCATCAAAGCTACTAGAGACAAGACATCATTTACCACTCCAACCAGCTGCAGAAAGAATACATCTGAGCCTCAGTCATAGTGAGTTACTATTAATCCAGCATAGTTAATAATTCTGCCTTGCTAATAAAATGTATCTTATGGCATATTTCCCTTTTGTAAAATTTCTAAACTAACTGCCTTCTAAAATTATTGCATTACCTGTATTGTAAATAAACTTTACCTGTACCTGGGAATAAGAATATAACCCTTATGGTCTGAGTACATTTCCTTAAACATTATACAGTGCATGTTAATGCAATTCCACAAACATATATACGTTTTTGTTTTTTTTACAATGTAACTAGGGGCAGTACTATTGACCATCTAGAGTATGAAAGCACAAATTTTGAAAATCACTCTTGCTCTTACTGGTAGCCAGTGTAGGGATTGCAGCAGTGGTATGGCATGATGTGATGCACTGCAGATCAAACATGCAGAGGTATTTTGTATTGTTTGTAGTTTTTTGAAGATGTAGTCTCTGCATCCCACATATACTGCATTGCAGTAGTCTATCTGGGACATGACAAAACTTTGGACCAAGATGTGAAAGGCATTTTTTGAGAAATAGGCCCTTGGTCATCGCAGTTGCCATAGAGATCTGAATACTTTTGATGTTAGGGGATGCAAATGATGACATCATCAGCATAGATACGTGTTGAATCTGCTCACCTCCAATTTATGGCCCAATGGGGCCATCAGGATGTTGAATAGTGATGGAGAGATGGGGGAACCTTGTGGCACACCACATTCCTGGATCCATTCTGATGATAGAGATCCTGACATCTTCACTTGAAAGGATCTGTTGCTCAGGAATCTCTTAAACCAGGATAGTACCTTGCCCCCTATGCCTAGGTTGTCTAGTAGGTTTAGCAGCAGCTCGTGTTCCACCAGATCAAATGCCAAGGGCAAGTCAAACTGGAAGATTATGACTTTCCTTCCCATGCTGATCTCCTTTCTCAACTCTGTCACCAGGGATGTTGGAACAATTTCTGTATTGTAATTGGGGTGTAAGCCTGATTGAGAGCTGTATAGTATTGAAAAATGCATCATATATTCCATGAGTTGTGCTGCAACCATGCCTTTCATCATCTTGATTAGTAAGGGTATGGATGCCATGGATCTCTAGTTAGAAACTACATCCCGCGTGATCTTCCTGTCTTTTTGGAATGGGAGTTAGGATGATGCCTCCCTTTTCTTTAGGGAATTGGCCTCTGTGAAACATGAAGATGATGTATTTAGTTAGGCTGTGTATGAATGTGTTGGGGGCATTTTTCAGTAGGAAATTTGGGCAGATATCTAATAGGCATTGGGATTTGGCGTATTTATGCTCAAAGGAGGAGATTCTATATATGGTGCCTAAAAAAAATCAGCACTGAAATCAGTGCGAACTAAGCATATTCTATCATCAGCATCTAAATCTAGGCACTGATTTTAGAATACACTTAGCTGAGCACCCCGACATAATAGCCCTGACAAAATAGCCCCTAGACAAAAATGCAGTGCCATATTCTGGGCAGCCTGATAGCGCCCTTTTCTCAGGGGGCTAATTTGTCAAGGGCTATATTGTTGGCAGGCCATTTTGACAGTGGCTATTATGTCAGGGGCTATTATGTGGGGATCTTTTTTTGTTTGGAGCTTTTTTGTCGGGGCTACTTTGACCGGGTACCACTTAGTTGATATCTCACAGCATATCCATTTACACCAACAAAAATGGTGTAAATCCCAGCATGTAGATATATGTGCAATGGGCCATATTCTTTAATTAAATACATACATTTCAGAGACTACAAAACACCCATGTCCCTGCCTATAACCACACCCTTTTATGCCTGCACGTGTTAGAAGTTTGGTGCACTTCATTACAGAATACGCTTAATGAGTTGTGTGTGTAAATTCTAATCAGTGACAATTAATGCTCATTATTGCTTGTTAAGTGCTGTTATCAGTGTTTATTACAGGGGCATAGCCACGGGTGGGCCTGGGTGGGCCTAGACCCACCCACTTTGGGCTTGGGCCCACCCAGCAATGGTGCACCTAGACGCCCAAACCGCCGGCGCACCGCAAGTTTTGTTACCTCCCTGCTCCCTCCTTCCTCCTGTCATCCCCGTCCAGACTCCGGCAGCGGCGCCGTCCGCTATGAGTGCTTCCTCTGCACTGGCCCCGCCTCTTCAGAAAGAGTATTGGAGGTGAGGCCAGCCAGAAGGAAGCAGTCGTCGTGTAGCTGCGTGCTGCTGATGGATGTGGCGCCATTGTAGACGTGCAGAAGAGCTGGACTGGCTGGCTGGCGAGAGAGGGGAATAAGGTGGGTGCAGCATGGTGGGGGCAGGGTAAAAAGGTGCAGCATGGCGGGGGGAGGGTAAAAAGGTGCAGCATGGCCGGGCTGGGGGGGGAAGGAGGAGAAAGGGGGAAAAGGTGCAGCATGCTGTTAGGTGGCTTGAGGGGTCAGGGAGAGAGGGAGAGACAGGGGCACTGTTGGGATGAGGGAGTGAGACAGGGTAGTGCTAGGTGGGGTGGAGGAATAATTGTTCGATGTGGGGGGAGGGATGGAGAGATGGTGCAAGGGGAAAGAGAGGGAGAATTGTTGGATATGGGTGGGGTGGGGAGGGAAGAGGGAAGGAAAGGCTGCATAGGAGTGGTAAAGGACCAGAGAGAAAAAAAAGTGTTGAATATGGAAGTGGAAGGAAAGGAGGGAGAGATGAGAGGGGAAATGTTGAACATGGCACTGAGGTGAGCGGAAGGAAGGATAAAGAGATGCTGTGTGGCGTGGCATGGGTGGGGGAGAGTGAGATGTTAGGCCAAGGGCTCAAGGCAGGGGAGAAGGAGAAAAATTGGACATAAAGGTGGAAGAGAGGAGAGGAAAGGAGAGATGCACAAGCGGGGGAGGGGAGAAAGAGGGAAGATGGATTCAGGGAGAGAAGATGGACAATGGATGGTAGGGAAGAGAAAGGGAAAAATGCTGAACAATGGGGGAGGGGAGAGAGATGGGACATGAAGATGCTGGTGGTGGGAGGTAAAAGGGATAGGGAAATATCAGGCTAGAGGGTGAGGATGGGAGAAAGAGGGAACAGATGCTGGGCTGGAAGGGTGGAGGGAGGGAGACACTGAGAATGGTGGAAAGCATGGGGGAGAGGCCCAGGGAGTGGAGATGGCAAGGAAATACATGAGAGAACAGTACTTTACAGGGGTAGAAATATGGTAATGGCGTGTAGATTGAAGATGGAAAGGAATGATAGGCTGGGAAGGAGAGAGATGGGGAATGGGAGAGGTAGTGGGTGAAAGGAAATAGAAATGTGATAGATATCTGAAAAGTAAAAAGAAGGAAAAGATTTAGAAAGAGGATGAAATTTGAGTGTACAGAGGCAGAAAAGAAGAAAGAAAGGAAAGAGCTAAATGGAAAGATTAATATTTCAGAGGCAGGTGTAGTGAGGAAATGAAACGACAGGAGAAAAAAGACAAATGGACAGCCGCTTGAAGAATTAGCAGAAGACAGACAGGAAAGCGGGAAAGAGAAACTGGAACCAACATGATGGAAAAATAAAATGTCCAGACAATAAAGGTAGAAAAATCATTTTATTTTGAATGTTTTAAATGGAATATGTTAGCTTTGGGAAATGTGCATAGTGGATGTCTTTTTATTGTGTTAAGTAGAAAAGGAAATGTGCTTTTGTTTTTTTTTTTCTCCAGTATTGCAGTGCATGCTGAGGTTCCCAGTTCAATTTTGTCTACATATTTTTATTTCTAATTTGTGATCCCTTCTGTAATTTGTGAGGGTCTGTCAGTGTGACTGTAACGGCAGATGAAGAGATTGGAGAGGGAATTGGGGGAAGGGCTTCTTTATTTTCTGCCCTGGTCACCAGAATGGTTAACAGCAGCCCTGACCCTTGCTGTGGCTAGTGGGGATCCCCAAGCCCTGCCAGCTGGGGATCTCTTCTGGGGCTGCTTTCCGCTGAGCTTGGCAGATGGGGGCAGCATCCTGGAGCCACTAAGCATGTATGGGGTGCTGGCATCAGTGGCTCGAGGAGTTGCTACTGCCTGCTAGGCTTGGCGGGGAGGAGTTCTGGCCATCTCTGGTGGAGGTCCCCAGCTGATGGAGATTGGGGATCCTCATCAGCTAAAGTATTTATATTTTGAGTTGGGGAGAGAGAAACTTTTGTGCCCCCCCCCCCCACTTTGTGCTCAGGCCCACCCAAAATTGGTTGTCTGGCTATGCCACTGGTTTATTAGCTTGTTAAATTACGCTCATTGTTATAGAACCCATGCCGATTTGACATGAATCTCTAGACTTGCCTAACTTGTCTAACTACTTAGGATACCTATAAAGCGTTGTAGGTATCCCAAGTAGTTAGACAAGAAACACCCGGGGTTGGATTTAAGGTGAAATATGTTTCAGTACAATCAGTAATTTTTTGTACAAAATATTCATCTTGAAGTAGAGAAGTAATGAAACGCCAAACGTTTGATTGATGAGTGATTATATCCAAAGTAATAGTGACACAAGAGTGAACTTATATATATATATATATATATATATATATATATATATATATATATATATTGTGGCTCAATAGCTGTTATAAGTAAGTTATCTACAAGTTATTTTGATATGAACCAGTAGTCCTGAATAAGATTTGTGTGGTATAGAACTGAAAGTATAGTCATGGGCATCACAACGCAGCAGCCTCCAAAAGTATACTTGGCAATTTTGTGTAAGAAAATCATATAGGGCTGTGTAGAACAATGTAGACATGTTTTTTTATTGGAACAAGCTACACTATACTTGACCCCTGGATAAATAGAAGATTTTAATTAGCAACACTGCCAATTCCTGACCTTCATATGAAGAAGTCACCCAAAATCAATTGAAAAAAGAGGAAAATCAGTTAGGAGCATAAAATATTTAAATTAAAATTGACTTTGCCTTTTTATTGTTTATAATCCAGTAATACTTCCTGACATACCAAGAATGATAGCTTGCTAGAACACTGAGGAGTAAGATAGTGGAAAAAATGTAATGAATGTTGTGTTACAATGTAGGATAACTCAGTTTTTCACTTTTCTTTCCATTTTCTGTCATTTTAAATTTTGTATTCAGTACCTACTGTTTTGCAAGAAGGTGTGTGGTACACGGTCAGAGTTGCTGAAGGGTTTTCCCTGTTGTATGTATAGGAACATGTTTAGTGCATCTGGTTTCATAGTTCTAAGAAGATGAGTCTTATAAACCAGGTTACATGTTTCATTACCTGTTAAAACATGCTCTATATACTGTAATTTGCACCACTGTCAATAATTTGTTTTTCAAAATAGATACTGTGGCAGTTTGGATCAAAGGGATTTGTTTAGTGATGTCTTCCAAATTCAAGGTTGTTTGTTCAGGTATTCACGATTATTGGTTATGCTCCAGTTTCTCATAATTTGTTTTTCCAGAAAACAATTAACTTGCATAAACACAATAGGGTCAGTTCACTCAGTATGAGAACAGAGAAAAGGCTTTGATGAAAAGCTATTTTTGGAATACTGGATAAATGAGAAAAAATGTAATTCAGATCTTAAATAGAGAAAGTATGGCAGGCTGAACAGCTGTGTACTGGCCTTTAATGAGTGCATAGTGAGACATTTGGGAACAGGTCAGCTGTGAGGTGTAGAATATATTAATAGCCTCATAACATGCATGCCTTACCAAATTTTCAGACATAGAAGAGTAGAGAAACCACACTGAAAATGGATAAGATGTCTACAAGAACTAAGGACAATCACCCACACATTAATCTGAGCCTCCCTTATTTTCCTATCTTTCCAACACTTCCCTCTAATGGGAAAAATTGCAGCACCATGACAGCAGTGAAGTACAGTAGTACAAATTGTCATTGATATTATTAGCACAAGTTAAAGAATTGCCAAAAAATGTGGAATAATGTATTAATGTAGAGTAACATAGAATAGTGTAGAAACAAGATTAGATTTAGGCATAGCCAATATAAGCAACTGTTTCTGGTACCAGATTTCATATATGCTGCAAAACTGCCTTTATTGCTATATTGCCATCAGGGCTTGCAGCTGGTGCTGCCATGCCACTTGTCTTGTACAGTGTTATTGGCCCCCAGAGCATGAGAAACTAAAGCAAGACAATTCAGTTCAGGGCCTGTGAATGCAAGCTTTCATACATTGAGACACACTGCAATGTTCTTCCCCTTACATGAGTTTGCATAGTAACAGGAAGCTCACATGGAAGGAGGTCATGGGGCAACCTAAAGTCTGCCAGCATTTGAAGACTGAATTTTCTTGCTGGTGGAGTTGATGCTGTGCGACCACCATACAGGGCAAATTGTAGATGTATCACACACTTGATACGTTGAGTATATATAGGTCTCTGCCAAATACTATACTATACTTTTGAACTTAAAACAGCCAAGTGAAAATATTATACCAGCCCTATACGCAATTCTTAAGATTCTGCCAAATAACATTTTAGATTATTTGCTCAGTTAACGGACATTTCCAGCGCAAATGCTCCTGCCTCAACTCCTTCTGCAGAAGCTTTAGGCTGCCACTTTTTAGACAAAGTAGCTACCCTTCGTAAATCCTTAGTCCATACTAACTGTTTGACAGTCTCTACCCCCTTGTTCTTGGTTTCTCATAACATTATTCCTTCTTCTTGGAGCTCCTTCATGTCATCATCTCTTACTTCTCTCACTGTAACTCTCTCACACATGTGTCTTACAACCTATCTCATAGATCCACTTCCTTCTAGCTATATAAAACCATCTCACCATGGTCTTGCACCCCTACTTCTACACTTAGTTACATCCAGTCTTCTGGAATAATGCCAGCATAATGGAAAAAAAGCAATAGTTAAACTAATTTTGAAAAACTGCTCCCTGGATCCTTCATCGGTAGTACATTATTGACCCATATCTAATCTTGGTATAGTCTCAAAAGTTGTAGAAAAGTGATTTTTAAACAACTTTGTTCTTACGTTGATCAACTATTAATACTTCATCCTCATTAAACAGGTTTCTGTTCTAGCCACAGTACTGAAACCATAGTTGCCTCACTTTATCAAGGACCTTTATCAAGTATCCTTCATAAAGGTAATGTTGCTCTTCTAATCTCATTGGATCTTTTGGCAGCTTTTGACTTGATCACTCCCTTCTTCTCGCACATTTTCAAGAGATAGGCTTGACTGAGACTGTTTTGGCCTGGTTCACTTCCTTTCTTCCTGGTAGAACCTTTTCAGTTGTTACTTCTATTACTAGTTCTAGAGACTTTTCACTTTAATATGGTGTTCCTCAAGGCTCAATATTTTCTCCTTTACTTTTTAATATTTTCATAAGTCCCCTGGCAACCCTTTTACAGGATCACAATATATGTTTCTTTTTTATGCCAATGATATTCTTGTTCTTTACCCTACCTCTCATTTTTTTTTGTCCAGATCTAGTCCCCTTACAAACTGCTCTGTTAGCTTTGGAAAATTGACTATTTACATATAAATTGGTGCTAAACACTTCTAAAACTACTGCATGCTGGATCACTGGCATACATAAAGGACCAACATTGGTGTCTATCCTGTTCAATGTCCCAATTCCAATAGTTAGATCATTTTGTTACTTGGGTATGATTCTTTGTTATTATTTGAACAGCACATTTCCCAAGTAGTTAAAAGATTTTTGTGGCTCTGTTGTATTTGTTCCATGCATAAATATCTTGATTTTGCTTCAATACACACTTTGATTCATGTGTTCATCACTTCCAGAATTGATTATTGTAACATTGTCTATGTGGTTTTGCTCAGGTTCAACTCCTATGTCTTCAAACATTCCAAAATGCAGCAATTTGTTTACTTTTCCAGGTTGAAAAAAAATTGATCATGTCACTCCTCTATTTTAGCAGGTCCATTGGTTACCCATAAAGTTTTGAATCTGGATCAAAGTTCTAATTATTACACACAAAGTATTACACATAGGGTCTTCATCTTATCTGTCTTCTATTACTCTTTAGATGCTCACCGCTCACCAGGTCTTCAGCATTCTTTTACTTGGCACCAAAAGTTTGAAACGACCTCCCTCCAGTCATAAGAACATATTTTTCATTTCCAAAATGTAAGTCTGTATTAAAGGCTCATTATTTTCATTTGGCATTTCATCTAACTGCAGAGTGACCCAGTGCACTGTACAGCTTACACAGTCTCTAGTAAAATGGTGAAGCTGTTCATAATTTTCTTGTTGTTGTACGTGCTTTGTATATATATATGGTCTTTCCATTCTTAAATGGAATTCCTTTCTGTTCCTTAGTATTGTTCACTGCTTTGACCTTTTATTAGCAAAAGCAGTATATCAAATCCCAAATAAACATACATATAAACATGAAGAGACATATTTGAAGCATAGGCAGCAGAATGGGGTAGGACACAGGGGTCATGGCCCTACCAAACTTTTACCCAATATAACATCAGACACTTCATAGTGTGGAGGCATGGATGAAGATTTGTTTGGCCATTCCATAGTAACATAGTATAAATATAGTAACATAGTAAATGATAGCAGATAAAGACCTATACGGTCCATCCAGTCTGCCCAACATGATAAACTCATTTTACATGGTATGTGATACTTTATATGTATACTCGAGTTTGATTTGTCCTTGCCTTTCTCAGGGCACAGACCGTAGAAGTCTGTCTAATACTGTTCTTGTACAAAGTTCTGAAGCTAACATCGAAGCCCCTTAAAATTTACACTCCAGCCCATCCCTATCTATTCAGTCACGATCACGGCATAGACCGTAGAAGTCTGCCCAGCTCCCATTTTGTTTCCAATTACCTGCGTCGCCACCCAGTCTCCGCTAAGATTCCACGGAACCATTCCTTCTAAACAGGATTCCTTTGTGTTTATCCCACGCGTGTTTGAATTCCGTTACCTTTTTCATCTCCACCACCTCCAGCGGGAGGGCATTCCACATATCCACCATCCTCTCCGTGAAAAAATACTTCCTGACATTAGTCCTGAGTATGCCCCCCATCAACTTCAATTCATGTCCTCTGGTTCTACCTCCTTCCCGTCTCCAGAAAAGGTTTGTTTGCGGATTAATACCTTTCAAATATTTGAACGTCTGTATCATATCACCCCTGTTTCTCCTTTCCTCCTAGGTATACATGTTCAGGTCAGCTAGTGTCTCCTCTTAAGGTTTGCAACGCAAATCCCATACCATTTTCGTAGCTTTTCTTTGCACCGCTTCCAGTCTTTTTACATCTTTAGCAAGATATGGCTTCCAAAACTGAACACAATACTCCAAGTGGGGCCTCACCGATGACTTGTAGAGGGGTATCAACACCTCCTTTCTTCTGCTGGTTATGCCCCTCTCTACGCAGCCTAGCATTCTTCTGGCCACGGCCGTCACCTTGTCGCATTGTTTCTTCATCTTCAGATCCGCCAATCTCTTCCCTCCTATCCGGTATCTCTCTTTTGGGTTTCTGCACCCCAAGTGCATCACTCTACACTTCTTGGCATTAAATTTTAACTAAGTAGCCTGTATTAAACCTCCCAAACCTATAATCAATTATTCATAAAATAAAAAAACTAAAAATTGTGACAGTGTACAAAACAAAAATTTTTATGCTGATTGTGCTCAGTATTAGGGTATACCCTATAGCATTGGCTAGTCATCCAAGTATAAGGTTTTTCCCTTTAAACATCATAGCACCCTATCGCCTTCCATAGTATTTTTGTTAGTATCATTTATCATTGGTTGTCTCAATTATATCGTCCAGTGGGATACTTATCTTAATACTTGTGCAGATGGCTCCGCTTTTGCTGGGTATGCCCCAAACTCGTGATTTCTTTATTAAATGTTACTTAAATTTTCTGAGGTGTCATGAAGAATCTCTCCCCTAGGCGGATTCAAGATGGCGCCCAAGCAGGACGTGTAGCAAAGACGCTCCCCAAAAGAAAATTTTTCTTCGACGATTTTCCTAGTTAAACATGCCGAAAAGGAAAGGGAAGCTAAGGGGACCACCCCTCCCGAAGCAAATCCCTACCTTACCTGGGCAGCAGTCATTGACTACATTTCTGGTATCGACTCCGATTTTGGACGTATCCGCTAGCGGAGCAGGGAAGAGCTCCGCTCAGGAGAGCGAATTTTCGCTTAGTCCGTTAGGACCTGTGACCCCGACGCTCTCGCACGCACCTGGAGGAACTGTACCGAACCCCGAGACTAGTGGGGTTTCGAAGGAGTGGCCTTCCCCAGAAGCGATAGCGGAGCCCAGAGAGATCTTGGGGCTAGCTGAGGGAGCCCAGCGAACGCCAGAAATGCCAACAGGGGAGGCTACTGGGGTATTGCCTGAAACAACTACGCCAGAAGAAGTTTCTGCTTGCGTATTGGCGATACAACCCTTAGTCAAGCCCCAAGAGGTGTCGCTGGAATCGATTTGGACAGCATTGGAATCGCTTCACAAGGTCTGTACCTCTTTCATAACGTTATCCTTGAACAATTCTTCTCAGATAAAATCTCTTAAAAGACAAATGGAGGGAGTAATAATAAAGCAAACTGACCTAGAGACGCAAATTGGGAAAATATCTCAACAACAAGTTCATATTGTAGGAGATTGTACCTCTATACAAAGAAAAATAGAGAATATGGAAAATTTATCAAGAAATCTAAACCTACGATTCCTAAACTTTCCAAAATCTCAATTTGTCCCCCCGAAGGATATGTTTGCTAAGTTTCTTAAAGAAATATATAATTATTCAGATCAAACACTCCCTCCTCTTCAAAAGATCTACTATTTAGAAAAGAAACCTCCTTTACCTCAAGTTACTTCTAAACAGGACATTCCTCCTGAAACGCTGGATTTGACAAACTTTTTGGAGCAGTCTGTGGATAATACAGAAACTAGAGCGACATTGATTGTATCTTTTGTCTTCTTACAAGATAAAGAATCTTTATTGAGACTTTATTTTAAAAAAATTTATCCTGAGTTTAAAGGAAGCAAAGTCTCTGTGTTCCCAGACATTGCTCGTTGGACTCAGCAAAGGCGGAAAAAGTTCCTAGATATGAGGCAAGAGTCTTTAAATGTTGGAGCAGTTTTCCAATTACGATTTCCTTGCAAGTGTATTTTGATATTCAAGGATAAAAAATATATATTCTTTGAACCTGAACAATTAAGGTCATTCCTTGATATGAAGAAAAACCAAGGCTAATTCCATCTCTGGTTTATGGTTCTGTAAATTAAGGAGTACCACTGCTTGTTTTTCCTTAAACTTTAAGTTAATAGCACCAAACTTCCTTTGGTTTAATCAACCTTGAATCCCACTCCTTCTCTTGTTGGTGGACTGTTGTAACCAGATTGTAGAGATGTTTTCTATATATATTATATTCTTTAGTGTATTTGTGTTTATATCTGGTGTATCTTTTCAAAGATGTATTCTTTGTATTATCACTAAAACAATAAATAAACAAATTAAAAAAAAAAAATTTCTGAGGTGTTCATAGTCCTTGATGTTAATATGGTATCATCTCGGCAGTTCCCGACATGTATACATGTTTCCCTAAGCGTCCTCAGGGGAACAAATGGACTAGAAATAAAACCAAACAATTAATTAAAATCTAGAGTCCTCATTATTTGAACATAGTTTGTAATCTATAAAAGTTACATACGGATAGTCACAACATTTGCTAACCATCACCTCTTCATTATCATCATAATGTGTATTGTTCATAATATATCTTGTAAAATCTTCGTAGCTAACCTGTAATGAATCAGACTCGCCTCCTCTCAACCGGCAGGAGAACGCCAGTACATGCGCAGTAACAACCCACTAACTTGCCACCAACCTCTTTTAAACTTACCAGAGGTGTGTCATAGTTCACCAATCGATTTCCTTATTCAGTCCATACGGGATCACTGTGCGCCACTGATAAATCATGCGCTGTTCCTTCCGTATCAGCGCTGCCATGACATCCCCATTAAAATCAGCTGGTAGTTGATGTAGTACTACAAATCGGAGATCCGCTTCCGCATGAACCGCCTCAAGCCAATGTGTTACCGGGGCGCTTCTTCTCTATTGTGCCGCAAGTTACTTAAATGTTCGGCATTTCGATCTTTTACCCTTTGCTTCATCTGGCCAATATACCACAATTTGCAGGGGCATTGAATCCCATATATGACCCGTGCTGATTCACAGTTAGTACTGTTTTGTAATGTATATTCTCTCCCTGTAACTGGATGTTTAACTGATGATGTACTCCATGCATGCCGGCAATACACACAATGCTGGCATTTATCATGACCCCCTTCATTGGGTTTATTTGATTGTCTACTTCTATTCCTCAGAACTTCACCCAGATTTCTTGATCCAGTGTGTGCAAAACAAATGTCCGTTGGCATCTCATGTAGTTGTAGTATGGGCCAGTGTTTGCGAATAATCCCTTTGATTTGTTTGGCTTGTGTAGAGAAGGGTAAAACGCATACCATGCAGTCACTGTTATTTCTCCGATGTGTAGTGCGGGGTTGCAATAGCCATTTCTCTCTGAGCATTCCTGGCTCTCTTATATGCCTTCTTTAATACAGTTCTCGGGTAACCCCATTGTCTAAGTCGATGGTACAGCTCTGTAGCATGAGTATCAAATAATTCTTTGGATTGGCATACTCTTCTTAATCTCAAAAACTGTCCCGATGGGATACCTTCTTTCTGGGATCAGGCATGGAAGCTGTTATAATGAAGAATCGAATTAGTGTCAGTGGGCTTACGGTGTGCTTGGGTTTGAAACCTCCCCTGTTGTTTCATAATGGTTACATCCAAAAAAGTTGTTTCTGAATCTTTTTTTGTGGGAGATTAATCTGCCCAGACCGTGACGTCAGACGCCTTGTTGAAATTATCAGTGCTGGCAGGGAGAGGCCAGTTGTCATCTTGGGAGCTCCTCTGCACTTTATCATCCTGCCTGGCAGTCTGTGATCTTTGGGACTGTTACAAACTGAGCTCAGATTGTCATCTTGCTGTTTCTGAATCTCTTCCAGCGGTTGCTTGCTCTGACTAGACTGTGATGTCAGACACCATTGATGTATAAGGTAGGGAATCATTCCACTGTATTGGAGTGGTTTGAGTCATATTTTAATAACTGATCTAAGGTTGTTTGCTTGAATCAGATGTTATATCCCCCTAAGGAACTGAGGAGAGGTGCCCTACAGTTCAAAATGTCTGCCACAGCCTCTGGCAGCAGCCTCACGGTACTCCAAATACCACAGTACTTTAAGTACTCTTGGTACTTGAAGTACCACAAGACTTCTGCTAGAAGTCATGGCAGGCATTTTGAACTACAGACCAGCACCGGGCAGGAACAACTGGGCATTGCTTTGGCCCAGTTTCCCACTAGACCACCGGGACTTTTACGGGTAGGTCCAAGGGGGCTACCTGGCCTGTTTTGTTTTTTTAAATTTATGCGCATCCAGGTTTATATTCATCCAAGATCTAATAAGTTTCTTATGTGGGTCTGCATTGAATATTGGCCGTAATCTGCATACATTATGGTGGCCAGGATATCCACAATTAGCCCCAGATATTCAGTGCTGATTGCTGATACCTGGAAATGGCCCAGCACTGAATATCCTGGACACTAATTTAGCTGGTGACAGTCAGGGTTTAAAAAAACCCTGACTGCCGCTGGCTGAATATTGGCTGGAATATTTCTCTCAGTGCATTCAACATGCTGTCAGTTTATCCAAGCATCTGTTCAGCATTGTAAACAGAACTGTAAATCTCCATAACAGAACCAGGCTTCCCAGTAAAACTGCTAGCATGACTGGCAGAAACAGGTATCAGTGTCATGATATTTACCTGGGTTAGGTCCTATCTATCACATGGGTAATAATCCATAATGTTTAGCAGCACCTTATCACCACCATGAGGGGTACCATAGGGATCAATATGTCTTTCTCAAATTACTAGCTGAGCTGTTTCATTTGACGGATACTCTAAGCGGATGGCATGCATGCAAACTGACTACCTGTTTAATAGCAATTCAAGAATGGACTAGAAACAACAAACTGAGCTCATGTGGGTCCAGAAAATATGGTCAAAAGAGATTTGGACAAATTCTGCAAAGAAAATCCATTGAAAAATATTTGCTGGTAGACTTAGGAGAGCCATTAAAATAGATATAGATCTACCTTTTGAGACCCAGTGTCAGAGGCAGGATGCTGGGCTTGATGGATCTTGTCTACCTCAACATGGTTTTGTTCATATATTCTTATTTTATTTTTTTAACAGAAATAACACTCCTTTAAAAAATAAAATAATAATATATTCCATTGTCTAATTTCTAAAGGTTGTTGCTTTTTTAAACTTCAAATTGATTCAATACATTTCTAAAGAAAAAAATAAAATTGTTTCTCTGAAAAACATCTTTAACAGCAGAAATGTTCTTTCCCTCAAACTAGTAGTTATTTTCAGCTTTTACTCTAAAAGCTATGAATCATATCTGAAAAAAACATGAACATGACGCAAGTCAGCTAATAAACAAGGTAAGCAGTCTGTTGTACTTAGTTTTATCTCACATGTATATCCTTTGTAGATCAGCGTATGTCACATTGCAAACAAGCATTATCCAGATATATTAACAATTTTATTTCTTTCATGTGATAGTCAATCTATTGCTACACTTTCAAAGCAGTATAGAATAAATACATTTTAAATCAATTATTATTGAAGCAGTAAAGCAATAAATACAATTAATAATAAAGAAATAACTGGCAAAAGGTATATTATTAACAATATTTCTAAATTTGTTATTGCACAACTGTTGATCTCTGGAGTCCAAAGAGTAGAAAAATGCTTTAAAACAGCAAAACTATACAAGATAGCTTCTTTCTTTTTTTTTTTAATTTATCCTACAACAAATCAAACCCAGCAGGTTTCATTAGTCTATATTTATTGCTCTCTCTTACTCTCCTCCCTTCTTTATCATCTACAACAGATCATATCTCAAGGGGGTTGGTGCAGAAAGCTTCACAGTAGAGTCAGCTCAGCACATGGCTTCTATCAGGAAATTTGCAACGAAAATATACAGCAACGTAAGTACATAAGTAATGCCACACTGGGAAAAGACCAAGGGTCCATCGAGCAATGAGCATGCAAATCATTGGTGTATTACTAGTGTGGCAGTAATAAGCATCTCATTGTAATATGATTTCCTTACTGTCAGTGTCTGAGGAGTGACTGGCTTAGGCACTAACAGGAAAAGGCACATTAAAAAAAAAAGTCACCAGTGGTCTGCATTGGTCCTGATCCTCTCCCTGACTTAACTTGACACAACCCCTGCCACACCAGATATTAAAATAAATTCCCTGATGCGTAATGGCAAGATCCCAACTCCTGACATGATCCCCCCCCCCCATTCCACTGATTAAAAAAAGCAGTGTTTATTGGCACCCTCTCTCACCCCCTGACCTGACTCCACTTCTTTTAAAAATACCAGCTGTCTAATGGCACCCCTCCCCTCCCCTTTCCCCAAGTCAAAAAACAATTCAACCAAAGTTCATGGGGGGCATATCAGAAGCATTGCGAAGGCGGGACTGGGGCGTGCCTAACACATGAGTGGCCTTGACTGATAATGGAAAAAAGAAGGGCTTCCCTGACAAGCACTTGGGCGACTTTACTTGGTCCATTTTTTCTTATGAACAAGTCTCAAAAATGTGCCCGAACTGACCAGATGACCACCGGAGAGATCGTGGATGACCTCCCTAAGTCCCCCAGTGGTCACTAACCCCCTCCCACCCTAAAAAAACTTTAAAATATTTTTAGACAGCCTCAAATGTCATACCCAGCTCCCTGCCAGCAATATGCAGGTCCCTGGAGCAGTTTTAGTGGGTGCAGTGCACTTCAGGCAGGCGGACCCAGGCCCATCGCCCCCTACTTGTTACACTTGTGATGGTAAATTTGAGCCCTTCAAACCCCACCAGAAACCCACTGTACCCACATGTAGGTGCCCCCCTTCACCCCTTGGGGCTATGGTAATGTACAGTTGTGGGTAGTGGATTTGGGAGGGGGGCTCAGCACCCAAGGTAAGGGAGCTGTGCACCTGGGAGCATTTTCTGAAGTCCACTGCAGTGCCCCCTATGGTGCCCGGTTGGTGTCTTGGCATGTGAGGGGGACCAGTGCACTACGAATGCTGGCTCCTCCCACAACCAAATGACTTGCAGTTGGTTGTTTCTGAGATGGGCATCCTCGGTTTCCATTATCGCCAAAAATCGGGGACGACCATCTCTAAGGTCAACCTAAATTTCGCGATTTGGGTGACCCTGACCGTATTATCGAAACGAAAGATGGACGCCCATCTTGTTTCGATAATACGGGTTTCCCTGCCCCTTCGCCTGGACATCCTGCATGGACGTCCTCAGGAAAACTTGGGCGCCCCTTTCGATTATGCCCCTCTCTATCACTCATATCAAAAACGTAGGCTCTATATTCAAAATTCAAGCAACAGTTCAAGATCTGTCTATTTCAACTTATTTTTAATTTCCCTAAGTAACCCTCTTGCACTTCTGGCCTGTATTTGACTTATGATTTATTGTCTCTATTTTTTTCCTTTCATTCTTCTTCTCTTTTCTCTCTGTTTTCTACTTTGTTCTCCTCTCTCATGCTGTTTTAACTCAAGATTGTAAACCTCTTAGCTACACTATAGTGGTTATTTTAGAAGTGCTGTTAGTGTTTTAAATATGGATATCCATGCACATCAATGTCTAAACCTCCTTTACATCTAAACCTCCTACATTTACACACAACTATGGAATGCACTACAGATGACCATAAAAACAACACAAGACATAGCTGTCTTCCGGAGGCTAGTGAAAACTGACCTGTTCAAGAAGGCATACCATAAACAACCATCCTAATTACTAAATAATAAGACTGATCACGAACTAGATAGAACCAAACTCTTATCACTGTCTGACTAACCTCACTGCTATTAATGAACCAAGCACTACCACTTTAATACCTAATGTCGAAAATGATTTCTCTATAATTGATGATCTAACACAGGTTACAATCCAATCTATTACTCAGGAACCTATATGCAAAACCATAATGTATTATTCTGTACCATATATGTACGCACCTTAATGCAATACCATTTGTAACTCTGTTAACCAGAAATGGCAATCGCCACTACGGCAAATGTAAGCCACATTGAGCGTGCAAATTGGTGGGAAAAGGTGGGATACAAATGCTACAAATAAATAAATAAATAAAAAGTGCAATCTCTGAACAGGTCGGAGCTAAATATAGATGTGACAAAACAGTAGAAAATGACTGGAGGCATGTTGGAGGCAGTCTGGGGACATGTTATGGGTGGTGCAGCATTCTCAATGTCTACCACTGATTACAGGTAGCATGTTGACATGCAGAGAATACAAGAAGAATATTGGGACTTACATCAATTATAAGGGATGAATAATTGCAAGCACAAGTGTTATTTTTGGAGGTGGCACTTGCCACCCTTTGCAATCCCGCAGCGATGCCTATGACCTTAACTTATTTTCTCTTTTTTTTTTAATATACAACATGTGCAACCATACTTTACACTGGATTTCCAATTAGATCACAATTAATGGTCCCACATTATAAGGATAGTTTTATAAGCAGAAAGTTTTGAATAAGAAAAGCAACATTTTACTCCACCAGTTGGTGCTTATATATCCAGAAGACATATGGTTGCTCAGATAACACACCTGCCTGCTTTTATGTGATATACTTCTGGGATGTTCCTGGGGGAAAATAGAAGGCAATTCTATAAAGCGAGTACTATCATTTAGGTGCCCAATGTAAGTGTCAATGATCAAAATACTGGCATATATATATATATATATATATATATATATATATATATATATATATATATATATATATATATATATATATATATACATATGCACATATGCACATAAATGCTGATAATCTGGGTATGCGCTATTCTATAGCTACTTGTATATCTTCAGTAGTGGGCATTTGCAAGGGTGAAATGTGAGTGAAGGGAAGGCAGAGCTCACAAGTACACTTAACTTAGAATGTCCTTTAAGTTATATGTGTATTTATGAATTCTAGGTGTGAACATGTACATCAGATCTATGGCTGGTATAAATGTTCTTGCTTAACCATATATGTGCAGATGTACCCAATGTGCGTTAGCATTCTATAAAGGAGAACAGTTTACATTATGGAATAAGCTGCACATAGTCATCATCTAAGGGCCTAAATGAAGGAACCCCTTTATAGAATTACACTCATAATGGGAACAACACTTAAGCAGCTATTTTATAAAATATACACATATTTTGTTAAAGGAACATATGCTGTTAAACAGGCCAACATAAGTACCTAAGGGGTCCTTTTTCTAAGCTGCGGTAGGTACTGGTATGCGATTACCACAGCTTAAACCCCTGGGTTCTATATAGCTCACATGGAGGGGCATAATTGAACGAAAACGTCTATCTCCATGGGCGTTTATCTCCAAGAACGGGTCCGTGAAGGGGCGGACCGAACCGTATTTTCGAAAAAAATAGACGTCCATGTTTTATTCGACAATTTGTGAGCTGGGCGTTTTTGTTTTTCAGCGATAATGGAAAATGAAAGTGCCCAGCTCAAAAACGAATAAATCCAAGGCATTTGTTCGTGGGAGGGGCCAGGATTCGTAGTGCACTGGTCCCCCTCACATGCCAGGACACCAACCGGGCACCCTAGGGGGCACTTTTATAAAAACAAAAAAAAAGGTAAAAGAGCTCCCAGGTGCATAGCACCCTTCCCTTGTGTGTTGAGCCCCCCAAATCCCCCTCAAAACCCACTGCCCACAAGTCTACACCATTATTATAGCCCTAAGGGGTGAAGGGGGGCACCTACATGTGGGTACAGTGGGTTTGGGGGGGGGGGGGGTTGGACGATTAATAAGCATTAAGCAGCACAATTGTAACAGGTAGGGGGGGATGGGCCTGGGTCCACCTGCCTGAAGTCCACTGCACCCCCTAACAACTGCTCCAGGGACCTGCAAACTGCTGCCAGGGAGGTGGGTATGACATTTGATGGTGAAAATAAAAAGTTGTGAAACATCATTTTTTTTGTGGTGGGAGGGGGTTAGTGACCACTGGGGGAGTCAGGGGAGGTCATCCCCGATTCTTTCCGATGGTCATCTGGTCATTTAGAGCACTTTTTTGGGACCTGTTTGTGTGAAAAAAGGGTCCAACAAAAGTGTCCTAAATGTTCGCTAAAAACGCCTTTATTTTTTCGATTATCGCCCTAACGCGTACGTCTCTCCTCGGCCGATAACCACGCCCCAGTTCCACCTTCGCCACACCTCTGACACGCTCTCATCAACTTTGTCCGCATCCGCGACGGAGTGCAGTTGAAAATGTCCAAAATCGACTTTCGATTATACCGATTTATTCGTTTTTGTGAGATAAACGTCTATCTCCCGATTTGGGTCGAAATCTAGGCATTTTTCTCTTTCGATTATAAGGTGGCTAGTGTTCCTGGCTGAAATCCAAGCAATTTCTGTAACAGCGCGCATAACTTAATTGGCTTAACAAGCCAATCAGTGTTGTTAACAGCACTTACCAAGAAATAATGAACACTAATTAGCAATAATTAAGCGTACAATTCCCTAAGCGTATTCTGTAATGCACTGTGCCTAATTTTTAATGCGTGCAGCAAAACAGGGTGTGGTTATGGGCAGGGAAATGGGTGTTTTGTGGGCGTTCCAAAATTTACACACATTGTTATAGAATATGACCCCCTGTGTCCTGGGATTTATGCCACATTTCCGTTGCTGGAAATGGAGGTGCATAGTTTTAGGTCCTAGGATATCAACTAAGCGTATTCTATATACCGAACCTAAATCTAGGTACCGCTTATAGAATATGCTTAGGTGGAGATGTTTTCCGCACAGATTTTCTAGGCGCCATATATACTGTGGAATCTGGCCCAAAATGGCATACTGTGGGAAGCACTCAGGTGATCTGTAGTAAGTTTGAGATTTACACCCACAGTGTGCTAAAAATGTTTTATGTTTTTCTATTGAGGGGGCGTGCCAACAGCATACAGTGAGCATTTCTGTGCCGATCAAGTTAATAAAGTTACATTAAAGTGCACTGATTAGTGCAGGAATAGCTTGTGAGCCCTTTACTATCTACAAAACAGGTGCCAGTAAGTGCTCGTGTGCTAATATTTTTTAATGTCCTCACACTAATGACAACATTAACATATGGTCATTAATTGGAAAACATGGATCATTGACCATTTTACTGTTACAGTAAAAATGGCCTTGGTGCATGAGAAAAAAATCAGCATAAAGGCATGGTAAGGCCACTTCCTATTGCATTTAAAGGACTCCTATGTGTCTTGACAGCCCACGTGTCATCAGATTATGGTTTAATCAGAAATCATAATTTATATGTTAATTTTCACTAGTTGCTTGATTTGTTGTAATCATGGCTTTTCACAGAAATCAGTCAGGCCTGCCTAGAAATACTAGCCCTCCGTGAGTTGTACAATGTAATCAACAAAATTTGGAACACAATTTTTTTTTTTAAATCCTCGGATATTTTAAAATGTACTTTCAAAGACAACGTATCATGCCAGTATGCAACTGAATTGAATATAATTTAATTAAAGCAAATTAAATTACTCATTAGCAGCGCTAACTTTAAGCCTTTGGAACGCATTCACATTGCATGAAAAGGATTTGAATACCTGGCTTAACAGCCGCAGTGTAGTAGAAAATTAATTAGCATTATACATATCTGAGCTCTTTTCCAGGCATGCACAGATGGGACAACAAAGCAAGAAAGATAAGGTGCTCTGAAATCCCCCTTTTTAATTTACTAATTAAAAGCGATATTTGCTATTGTGAGCAACTAAAGTAAAACAAGATTAGTTACTGAAGAAGAAAATGTTCCAGTCTAGCAGAAGTATGAACAACTGAATCATGAATTGTCTGACAACATTATTTTTACCAGAGGTCAAAATCCATTCTGTTGACAATGAAAGCATAAGTGGCATTTCTGAATACCACAATTTTTTCTGATGAAACTCCTCTTCTCTCCAGTCCCATCACGTGCAATAAAATAATATTAATTCATTATAGTGATTAGTTAGCTAATAAGGCTTGACATGATGCTGCCTTCCCTACCGTATGTGAGATGACTTTGTATCTTTAGTTCCATCCATTAATCAACAGGCATTTTACACTGCCAAGGTCACCACCAGCTTTTTTCATAGTCTCAATAGGAAGCAAGTATTGAATAAGAAAGGCATTTTCTTCCAAATTGAATTGAAAAGTGTCCGCATGGGGGACTTTACATACCTATGTGCTGAAATTTCTCTATAGATACAGTATGGCGGCTTGTGACCGATTTACTGCTGCAGAAAGACTCATGGCTTTAAGCAGACTTTTCTTACCATTTTTGTGACAACATATTTAGGAGCCCTTTTACTAAACTGCTCTAAAAGGAGCCATGTGCTATGATTAGCAAGTGGGTTTCCCTGCTCGCTGAAGCCCTTTTAGTGTGGTTGTAAAATGGTTGCATTTACATTTTTTCTAATAATGGCCAGGCGCTAATTTCCAAATTAGCGCCTGGCCATTAATGCTGAAGCCCTTACCGACATCTGTTTAGAAGGTAGAAAGGGCTCACGTGCTAATCATATGCTAATTGGTTGGTATGCAACAATGTAGCTGTGCTAACCAATTAGCGCTGCACATGCCTACTCTTCACCCCAAACACGGCCCGGAGCTAAAAAATACACTAGGGAAACATGCACAGATGCCTGAACTACTGCAATGTGCCTGAGCGCACCCCGCAGTAATGCATTTTGGAACACTGGAAGCGTGCGGTAGTGCTTACCACCACTTAGTAAAAGGACCCGTTAATAAAGGGTTTAGCTGATAATAATGTATACAGAAAAGCTAAGAGTAGGTATTTAGAGAGTACAATCCCAGGCTATAGCTGAGGTTGAAAAATTGTTGATATCCTGAGACAGGAACCTGATAAATACGATAGAATTTGAAAGCCCTTCTGGTGCTGCTATAAAGTATAATTATTAAGAAAAGCTGTCTGTGTATGAAAACAAAAATATTTTTATTCTGAAACAAATATGGAGCAGTTAACTATGCAATAAAATCAATTTGGTACTGTACTAAATTGTTTCAGAAATGCTATATAAATAAAAAGGGGTCCTGTTTACTAAGCCATGCTGTTTATCTGTAAGAATGTAGGGATATATGGGTGTCTCTAGCATTAGCACGTGTTAAAATTAAGTATGCGCTAAAAATGTTAGCGCACCTTAGTAAACAGGGCCCAAGGTCTCTTAAAATTGTGAGCTAAAATGGTAGTTAACAAGTGAGTTAATGTTAGCAAATTCATGATTACAGAATATACACACTGGCACGTTTGAGATCTATGAAAAAATGGAATAAATTGTCATTGCACATTAAACATGAAACCTGATTGTCTACATTTAAGAAATGTTTGAGAGACTTTATTGTACACAGCTTACGATGTCACTGCTTGAAGGAATGCTATAGATTGATTGGACTCCCTGCTTGTAACTATATGCCTTCCCCATTCCACCTAAATACCTCTCGCCTTCACGCCTTCGTGGCCACACCTCTCCTACTCTCCTCCGCTCTCTTTTACTCCTTCTCTTACTCTCAGCTGGTGACATCAATCCCAATCCTGGCCCTCCTCACCAACTATTATCCAAACTCTACAGATCTCACCGTGACCTCTCTAACCTCATCTCTATTCCTCTACTCCCCTCCTCTTCTCTTGCGCCCTATGGAATGCCCGCTCTATCTGTAACAAACTCCCCTATATCCAGGACCTCTTTATCTCGCGTCACCTCCATCTGCTCGCCATAACAGAAACCTGGCTCTGCCCTGATGACTCTGCTTCAGTCGCAGCCCTATGCCATGGCGGTTATCTATTTTCACATACTCCTCGCCCTGCTGGCCGTGGGGGCGGTGTTGGACTACTTCTCTCTCCCTCCTCCAGATTTCAACCCCTTCTTCCACCTCAATCTCACTGTTTTTCCTCCTTTGAAGTCCACTATATCCGCCTTTTCTCTCCTCTGCCTCTTCGAATAGCGGTCATTTATCGTCCCCCTGATAAGTCCCTTTCATCCTTTCTCAGTGACTTTGATGCCTGGCTTGCCTTCTTCCATGATCCTTCCTCCCCCTCTCTCATCCTTGGTGACTTTAATATTCCTGCTAATGATCCTTCCAACTCTTATATTTCCAAGTTACTCGCTTTAACGTCGTCCTTTAATCTCCAACTATGCTCCACCTCCCCCACTCATCAAAATGGTCACTGTCTTGATCTCATCTTCTCCTCCAACTGTTCACCCTCTAGTTTCCTTGCCTCCGATCTTCCCCTCTCTGATCACCATCTTATAACTTTCACACTTAAATCTCCTCCCTCCCAGTCCCGTCCTATCCTATCTAATTTATCTAGGAATCTTCACGACATTGACCCTTCATCTCTATCCTCCCATGTTTCAAACCTCCTCTCTACTGTGGCACCATCCACGTCTGTCAACGAGGCTGTTTCTTCTTACAACAATACTCTATCCTCTGCCTTAGACACTCTTGCACCTTTGATGACCCGCCCTGTAAGGCGTACAAAACCCCAACCTTGGCTGACTTCTAATATCCGCTACCTACGTTCCTGTACCCGCTCCGCCGAACGTCTCTGGCGGAAATCTCGGGCCCTTGCTGATTTCTTACACTTTAAGTTCATGCTGACCTCCTTCCAATCTGCTCTTTTACGTGCCAAACAGGATTATTATATCCAACTGACCAACTCTCTTGGCTCTAATCCTCGACTTCTCTTCACCACATTGAACTCTCTCCTCAAGGTGCCCCCTCCCCCAACTCCACCTTCATTATCTCCTCAGACCCTTGCTGAATTCTTTCACAACAAGGTTCAAAAGATAAACCTTGCTTTCTCTACCTCACCAGCTCTCCCTCCACTAGTCCGTTCCCCTCTCTCTCCTTCCCCTCATTCCCTTTCCTCCTTTCCTGAAGTTACTATTGAGGAAACTACACTTCTCCTTTCTTCCTCAAAATGTACCACCTGTTCCTCTGATCCCATTCCCACCCACCTTCTTAATGCCATCTCTCCTACTCTTATTCCTTTTATCTGTCACATTCTCAACCTCTCACTTTCCACTGCGACTGTCCCTGCTGCCTTTAAACATGCTGTGGTCACACCTCTCCTTAAGAAGCCTTCACTTGACCCTACTTGTCCCTCTAATTACCGACCCATCTCCCTCCTTCCTTTTCTCTCCAAATTACTTGAGCGTGCTGTTCACCGCCGCTGCCTTGATTTTCTCTCCTCACATGCTATTCTTGACCCATTACAATCTGGTTTTCGCCCTCTCCACTCAACCGAAAACTGCGCTTACTAAAGTCTCCAATGACCTATTACTGGCTAAATCCAGAGGTCAATATTCCATTCTCATTCTCTTGATCTTTCCGCTGCTTTTGACACTGTCGATCACAGCATACTTCTCGATACCCTGTCCTCACTTGGATTCCAGGGCTCTGTCCTTTCCTGGTTCTCTTCCTACCTCTCCCTCCGCACCTTTAGTGTTCACTCTGGTGGATCCTCTTCTACTTCTATCCCTCTGCCTGTCGGCGTACCTCAGGGTTCTGTTCTTGGTCCCCTCCTCTTTTCTATCTACACTTCTTCCCTTGGTTCATTAATCTCATCCCATGGCTTTTCCTACCACCTCTATGCTGATGACTCCCAAATCTACCTTTCTACCCCTGATATCTCACCTTGCATCCAAACCAAAGTTTCAGTGTGCTTGTCTGACATTGCTGCCTGGATGTCTCAACGCCACCTGAAATTAATATGACCAAAACCGAGCTTCTCATTTTCCCCCCCAAACCCACCTCCCCGCTCCCCCCGTTTTCTATTTCTGTTGATGGCTCTCTCATTCTCCCTGTCTCCTCAGCTCGAAACCTTGGGGTCATCTTTGACTCTTCTCTCTCCTCTCTGCTCATATCCAGCAGACCGCCAAGACCTGTCGTTTCTTTCTTTACAACATCCGTAAAATCCGCCCCTTTCTTTCCGAGCACTCTACCAAACCCTCATCCACACCCTTGTCACCTCTCGTTTAGACTACTGCAATCTGCTTCTTGCTGGCCTCCCACTTAGTCACCTCTCCCCTCTCCAGTCGGTTCAAAACTCTGCTGCCCGTCTCATCTTCCGCCAGGGTCGCTTTACTCATACTACCCCTCTCCTCAAGACCCTTCACTGGCTCCCTATCCGTTTTCGCATCCTGTTCAAACTTCTTCTACTAACCTATAAATGTATTCACTCTGCTGCTCCCCAGTATCTCTCCACACTCGTCCTTCCCTACACCCCTTCCCGTGCACTCCGCTCCATGGATAAATCCTTCTTATCTGTTCCCTTCTCCACTACTGCCAACTCCAGACTTCGCGCCTTCTGTCTCGCTGCACCCTACGCCTGGAATAAACTTCCTGAGCCCCTACGTCTTGCCCCATCCTTGGCCACCTTTAAATCTAGACTGAAAACCCACCTCTTTAACATTGCTTTTGACTCGTAACCACTCGCCTCCACCTACCCTCCTCTCTTCCTTCCCGTTCACATTAATTGATTTGATTTGCTTACTTTATTTATTTTTTTGTCTATTAGATTGTAAGCTCTTTGAGCAGGGACTGTCTTTCTTCTATGTTTGTACAGCGCTGCGTATGCCTTGTAGCGCTATAGAAATGCTAAATAGTAGTAGTAGTAGTAGTAATTGTAATTTATTATACTTTTGTGTTTTGTTATTTGTTTTTATGTATATATGTTTGTACTGTGCCCTGGATAAGGGTGGACTAGAAAAAATAAATTCAAATAATAATTCCATTTACTACCCTCTTAATCAGGGGTGTAGCTGATATGGGGCCACGGGGGCCTGGGCCCCCGTAAATTTGGCCCTGGACCCCCCTGCCGACACCCCTTTCAACCCCCCCGCCAACGCCGTCTGTACCTTTGCTGGCTGGTGGGTGGGTCGAGGGGGGGTCAAACTTGTTGGAGGTAGTGCTGGTGGTGGGGGGGGGTGTCGGCGATGGCAGCGGGGGGGCTAAAATGTGCCCCCTCACCTCAGCTCTGGTCCCCCCTACCGCTGAAGTCCAGATACGCCCCTGCTCTTAATGTTCAATTTTTAGGGCCCTGTTTACTAAGCCACTCTGTAGGCTCGCTAACGTTTTAGCGTGGGCTAATGCTAGAGACATGGGTATCTCTAGCATTAGTACATGCTAATTTTTAGCGCACACTGAAAAGTTAGCGTGCCTACAGCACAGCTTAGTAAACAAGGCCTTAATTTTTAGTTCAGTATCTAAAATGAGATAAAATGTTAACTTCCATTTAGTACTTTAACAAGTAAATGAAGCCAAAAAAAAATTTCTCAACCACAGACCTAACATGTACCAATTTAGGGACCTCCAAATTTGAGACTCTTAGTTCACAGGTCCCCAAGTTAAGGATGCCAACTCTAAGAGCTAAGAGGAACCTCCGGATCCCAGAGACTTGAATCAAGGACTCTGAAATGTAGGAATGTTGTTTCCCGTGCTCACATGCATGAGTGTCCCAATTACAGGTTTTCAGACCTGGAAGCTATGACACAATCACCTCTGGCCCTGGGAATTCTATAACGAAGATAACCAGGCCTGAAAGCCATTGAACCAGCCACATATGCATGGGTGGTTCAATTCAGGAATCCTGAACATTGGTGTCATGGTTAAAGGTTCCCAGAGATAGAGATGTCTGCACTAGAGCTATCAGGCCTAGGAACCCTATAATCAGGACACTGATGTCTGGCTTGGAAAGTTGTTCCACAGTTCTCTGGACTAAGTGTCCTTGTTTCAAAGGAACCTTTTTGCTAAGCAGCAGTAAGCCTACCGTGGGCTTACAGAGTACCAATCTGGAGCTGCCATTGGCCCAACATGGGCGCTGGTGTTAGTTCCACCCCTAAACAAAAAAACAGCACCACGGGCCTTTAAAATGAAACACAGTTCTTTAATGAATGAGCCTTGGCAAAAAGACCCGACATGGGCCGTGTTTCAGTGACTAGCACCTGCGTCAGGGGTCTACATAGAATACAAAACACAGAAATAATATATTATGAATAAAACCAAAGATTAATATTTAGACTCATCAAGCATACATATATAAGCCTATATAAAACACCTAAAGCATTTAATATTTTAACATTCTCATATATTATTTTATAGTAATTTGAAAATAAATGGATAATTAATCAAAACAAAAATGGTAACTCACCACAGTGATGACGTGGAAAACTTGGTGAATAACTAGAATATATTCCTCTACAATATATTATTCCTTACTTTTGGACAAAAACGTTTTTCATATATTAATATTATATGTTTAAAAAGCTTATTTTAATTATTTATAATATATTTTATAAAAAGGTCATATTATATATTACTGGCTATAACTAAATTTCATATTCATAAGAGCTTAAACTAACAAAGGTCAAAAATAATTTTTAAAAACATTTTAAAATGTACAATATATTTCAAACATTACACTGATAATATTATAAACCTTCAAAAACTTTCAAATCAGCACAGAAATGAATAAATACATAAAAAACAAAAACTATTATATCTAGTGGCATTACTTGATCTTAATTAAAAAAAAAACATTTTGTAACTATTCAAAATGCCATTTGCGTAATTGATTGCAATCGGCAGATAACAAGATGAATAACAAATTCAAAAGTATTTTTCCATTGACTAAAGTAGCATTAGCAGTTACAGATAAAATTGGCAGATATTGGAGCTCTGGGTACACTTGTTTTGCTATCTGCCAATTTTATCTGTAACTGCTAATGCTACTTTAGTCAATGAAAAAAATACTTTTGAATTTGTTATTCATCATAGTTTTTGTTTGTTTTTTTATATTTGAGGATTTATATATTTATTCATTTCTGTGCTGATTTGAAAGTTTTTGAAGGTCTAAATATTAATCTTTGGTTTTATTCATTATATGTTAAAACAATTAAAATATATTATTTCTGTGTTTTGTATTCTATGTAGACCCCTGACGCAGGTGCTAGTCACCGAAACACGGCCCGTGTCGGGTCTTTTTGTCAAGGCTAATTCATTAAAGAACTGTGTTCCATTTTTAAAAGCCCGTGGTGCTGTTTTTTTGTTTGGTAGTTCCACCCCCAGCAGGCAGCTTGTCTGCAGGAGGTTACTTAGCAGTAATCGGACAGCACCGCTCTATCCAGTTACCACCAGGTTAGTGCATCAATGGGTGGTGGTAAGTGCTCCACCCCGTATGGCCACATGATAGGAGCATTTTTTCTGCATGGTCAGTCTTTTCTCTACCCACTGCGGTAAAATGGTCCTCAGTGTGAGGCAAAAACAGCCCCCTGCCACTAGCGCAGGGTCCTTTTTACCACAGCTTAGTAAAAGGGCCCCAAAGTTACAAGAGCAGGATGTATTAGCTCCTGAACTCTATAGCCTGGTGCCCTTGTTACAGCCTTTCCAAGCCTCAGAACTCTAAAATGAAACCCTCAACTATGAAATCCTGTAACCAGGGCACAAACTTTAGATGGCGTGAAAACATTCCTCTAGCATGGAGTGTTGGTCCACATTTCCCTGGGTTGGGAATCCTGTTAACAGGGATTCCAAACCTGGAAGTAGTGGACAAATTACTTCCATGCTAGGGAGAGTCTGACATGGGTCCTCAACAGAGAAACTCTGGTTAAGGATCTCCAGGTCAGTTTATAGCCAGAATCCTGGATTTGAGTACTGAATTTAAAACTGACAGTAAAATAATAAGTGCAATATTATTTTAGTGCACTATTTAAAAGCATTTTGCTTAAGTGATAGTCAGTCTCATTTTTGAAAGAGATGGACGTCCATCTTCCGACATAAATCGACACTTGGACATCCATCTCTCAGAGACGCCCAAATCAGTATAATCAAACCCCGATTTTGGACGTCTCCACTGAAGTCCATCGCAAGGACGTCCAAATTTCAAGGGGGCATATCGGAGGTGTGGTGAAGGCAGGACTTGGGCATTCCTAAGACTTGGACGTCTTTGACCCATAATCGAAAAAAGCAGAGACATCCATGACTACAAGTTGGACGTTTACACCCGGACCTGTTTTTAGTACGAATAAGGCACAAAAAGGTGCCCGGAATGACCAGATGACCACTGAAGGGAATCGAGGATGACCTCCCATTACTCCACCAGTGGTCACTAACCCCCTCCCACCCTCAAAAAACATTATTAAAAATATTACTTGCCAGCCTCTATGCCAGCATCAGATGTCATATCAGGTCTATGACAGTGCATGCTGGTCCCTGGAGCAGTATTATTATTATTATTTATTGCATTTGTACCCCACATTATCCCATCTATTTGCAGGCTCAATGTGGCTTAAAGAGTGTTGTTATGACATAGTCATGACAGGATCTTAGGTACAATTGGTAGTAAGCAGAAGATGTATAAGGGATTAGAGAAGGAAGTATTAGATAGGGTGGTGTAAGAGGTGTATTTTAATACTTGGGTGGGTTGGGTGGTGATTTATGTCATTGAGGGTTCTTTTTGTAGGCTTTGTTGAAGAGATGTGTCTTCAAAGATTTGCGAAAGTTGATTAGATTGTCCATGGTTTTCAAGGCTGTGCGTAGTGCGTTCCATAGCTATGTACTTCTGTACGAGAAGGTAGTGGCGTGTACCTGCTTATATTTAAGTCCTTTACAGCTGGGGAAGTTCAGATTGAGGAATTTGAGGGCTGATCTTTTGGCATTTCTGGGCTGTAGGTCCACTAGGTTTTACTGGGTGCAGTGCACTTCAGACAGGGGGGACCGAGGCCCATACACCCCCTACCTGTTATATTTGTGGAGGAAACAGCGAGCCCTCCAAAACCCATCAGAAACCCTCTGTATCCACATCTAGGTGCCCCTTCACCCGTAAGGGCTATGGTAGTGGTGTACAGTTGGGGGTAGTGGGTTTTGGGGGGGTTGGGGGGCTCAGCACACTATGTAAGGGAGCTATGTACCTTGGAGCATTTTATGAAGTCCACTGCAGTGCCCCCTAGGGTGCCCGATTGGTGTCCTGACATGTCAGGGGGAACCAGTGCACTAGAAATGCTGGCTTCTCCCATGTCCAAATGGCTTGCATTTGGACCTTTTTGACTTGGACATCTTTGGTTTCGAAAATCACCGAAAGCCAAAGACGTCCAAATCTACGGATGTCCAAATCCAAGGAAGTCCTTGGTATTTTCGAAATGAAAGATGGACATCCATCTTTTTTATGAAAATTACCTTTTCCCTGCCTCCGGATTTGGACATTTTACAAAGACTTCCAAATCGAAACTTAGACGTTTCTTTCGAAAATGCCCCTCAGTGTCAGTTTAGGAGGATTCAAACTATCAATCTCAATGCTGTTGAAATTTGGAATGAGACTTTATCCTCATCATTGGATGAGATTGCGCCCATGAGAACAATTGTGAGGGATGTGGGCTATAAAATGATTCTATGAAACAATTGGCTAAAGACTTGTTTGTGACTGCTCATTATGCTGTGTCAAGGGCTGCGCCATTTTCGATAGCTGGTCCTGTTTTATTGAATGCCCTGTTTGGTGTGCTACTATGTGTTCTAGTGCAGTGAAGTTTACGAAATTATTAAAGATTCAGCTCTTCATTCAGTCTTTCTTTAATGGTTGAGTATGGCAATTGTGTATCAACAGTGGGATAATAGCAGCACTTTTGTTCATCTGTATAAGCAGTGGCACATTTGTTTATTTGTATAAGTAGGTTTGTAATTTTTATATATGTTTTTTTATTACATTTGTACCCTGCGCTTTCCCACTCATAGCAGGTTCAATGCGGCTTACATATTATATACAGGTACTTATTTGTACCTGGGGCAATGGAGAGTTAAGTGACTTGCCCAAAGTCACAAGGAACTGCCTGTGCCTGCAGTGGGAATCGAACCCAGTTCCGCAGGACCAAAGTCCATCACTCTAACCACTAGGCCACTCCTCCACTCCGCTTAGGTTTATGCGGAATACAAGCTTTTAAAATAAATAAATAAATACTTGTAGATGTGTAGGCTTAAGAACATAAGAATAGCCATACTGTGTCAGGCCAATGGTCCATCTAGCCCAGTTATCCTGCTTCCAGCAGTGGCCAATCCAGGCCACAAGTACCTGGCAGAAACCCAGGGGTTATTTTACTAAAGCTTAGCTGCAGATAACTTGAGCTACACTTTATTAACTCGAGCTAAACTTTAGTAAAAGACACCCCCCCCCCCCCTCTAATTAATAGGCTTCCTTAGAACAGAGCAGTGCAGCATCAAATAGTGAAGTAACCAGGTCATATCAGCATGAAGAGGCCAGAGCAATGCTGAAGAACTGGCAGAAGTCCTCCAGTTCGTGCTGGACTATAACAAAGAGACCGAAGAACCAGTGGGAGTCCTCAGGTCCAGCCAGCATGGAATGGGAAGACTGGTGCAGAAGAACTAATGTGAGTGCCTAGGTCAAGCCAGCACAAAACACGAATAGTTAGTGGCATGGTAGAGCAGGCTAGATTCCTCATGTCCCACAGGCATAGAACAACTACCCATAGGTGCCCAGTATAGGAGAGTTGGGGAGGCTAAGTTCCAGCTTCTCCCTTCCCTCACACAGTGTCCCTTCCCTCACGGAGACAGGAAATATATCATTGCAGAAGGTGGGACACTGTGTGAGGGAAGAGAGAAGCTGGAGGCGATCCTGCTGTGTTGTTTACTCCACTGCCGTCACTGTGACTGAAAGTAAAATGGTTAAACACATGGTGGGGTAGGAAGGAACGGAGAGAGGGGCTGTCGGGGAGCTGAGGGAGAGAATTGCTGGACAAGGATGGGAGGGAAGGGCTGGGGGAGAGAAGAGATCACTGGAGAGGATGGGAGAGAGAAGAGTTGTTGGCCATGGATGGACGGAGGGGAGGGCAGGGGGAGAGAAGGGGAGGGCAGGGAGAGAGAAGAGATCACTGGAGAGGAGGATAGGGCAGGGAAGAGAGGAGAATTGCTGGACATGGATGGATGAATGGGGGTAGGGGAGAGAGGAAATTTGCTGGATATGGGTGGATGGAGGAGAGGGCAGGGGAGAATGGAGAGTTCCTGGACATGGATGGAGGAGAGGGAAGGGAAGTCAGGAAGGAGATGCACATGGATAGAGGGAAGGGAAGAGAGGAGAAATGCTGGACATGGATGAAATGGAGGACAGGGAAGGGAGGAGAAATGTTGGACAAGGATGGAGGGAAGGAAAGACAAAGGAAGGAGATGCACACGGATGTAGTGGAAGGGAGAGAAGAGAAATGTTGGACATGGATGGAGGGGAGGAAAGACAGAGGAAGTACATGCACATGGATGGAGGAGAGGGGAGTGAGGAGAAATGCTGGATATGGATGGAGGAGAATTGCTGAATTTAAGGGCTGGATTGGAACACTTTGAGGGCAGATGTTGAAACTGGAGAAAGGATAGGGACAGGGCTACAGATAGTAGACAGGACGTATCAGGGGACAGAGGAATGGTGGACATGGTGAGAGAAAAAATATCAAATGGAAAGAAGACACTGCATAAAACAGAAGACACTGGGACCAAAGCTAATAGAAAAACTAAATGCTCAGACAGCAAAGGTAGAAAACATTTTTTTATTCAGAATTTATTAATTGGAATATGTCAGCTTTTGGAAATGTGCATCTGTGATATTTTGCATTTAAGTTTCAATTTTTTCTAGTATTGCTGCATGCTGAGTCTGATTTCTTGAGGTAACTTTCCAGTTCAGTATTTTGCCTTCATATCTGTTGTGTCATGTGTTTTTCATGTGTGATCAATATGCAGTATTCTTCTAGCATGTAGTATTTGCAGCCCTTGTTTTTTTGTTTCACTAGGTTGTATACTGGTGTTTTAGAGCCTGGTGTAATTATAGTGCTGCCTTTCCACGCATAAGGTCCTTGGAATTAGTGCTGTAATGGTTTGGTAAAGTTATGAGTGTGCTTTTGCACAAGTTTGTGTATAGTGTTTTGCAGTGGAGACGTGATTGTGTGTTGGCCTTACTGAGGTGGCACCAAAACATCAGAAAGGTGTAGAGCCTAAATCATGACACACTACCTCTTGAAGGATCTACATATGGTCGAAAATAAAAGGAGCTCATTGTGAACACTATCCATCCTAAAAGGGTGTTTTGTGTCTCTACATGAGAATTGTGATATTATGATCCCTTGTTTAATATTGTTGATGGTCTGCATTTTCTGTATGGGTGGTATATTTGTGTATTAGGGTCTGCCCAGTGTAATATTTATGGTACAGTAAGGTTCTGAGTGTGTTTTTGCACAAAGTTGTGCATAGTGTTTTGCAGTTGAGTGATTGTGGTTAGTATATGCTTTGAGCAACCACTTTATTCTTTGACATATGATATATATCTAATATCTAAATTTAATAAAAAGTGTTAATTGTGACTATTTTATTTTTACTTATTTTTTTTTCTGTGTTGTCAGACAATTATGGATGTAAGCCCCACCCCTGGCCCTGGCCCTGCCCCTGCCCCTAACCCCCCTCCTTTAGCCTCCCCAAACAGTTGGGCCACCGACCGCCTATGCAACTGGGCATTAGAGAATTGATGGGACAGAGTGAGAAAGTGGAACAGAAGGGAGGGCTGGAGGTAAAGAGGAGGAATGGAGAAGAGAGCGAGATGTGAGGGATTGGAGCAAAATGCAAGAACTGTGACTAGAGAAAAGGAAAAGTGAGGGGTAGGGTAAAAGGTGGAGCATACAGTTAGAGGTGTGGTTAGAGAGAAGGAAAGAAAGGGAAGAATGGAGGTAGAAAAGGTTAACTGAGACAGGGCAAGGCGGTATGTTAGGAAGAGAGTGCAAAAAGGGAGAGGGGAGGGAGGGAATAAAAGGGATGTCAGGGAAAGGAGACAGAGTACAAACCTGAGCAATGGGAAAAGAGGTGAGGGAAAGTACATAGATAAGTGACATGAAATCAGAGAGGGGAAATGTGCAAGACATAGGGAAGGAGATGGAATAAGTGCAGGGGGAAAAGTGAAGAAAGAGAAGCTGACAACCCTCCTTACACATCCAGATCCTCAACACACTGTTAATATATATAAATAAATAAATAAATAAATAAATATATATATATATACACACACACAAAGCTCTTGAAACATACTACCAACATGTACACAGTCACATACTGACACATACAAACATACATATGCACAACCCTAGACACATACTACCAAAACACACAAACATCATGGTTCTTGTTTCAAGCAGAATTGTGTATTAGTTTCTCAATTGTCTTCTATTGTCATTTGCTTCATACTATTTGGTGAGCTGCACTGACTCTGTTGTCTTGTATCAAGAGAAGATGTGGTGGTGGGAATATAAACACTATGTCCCATTCTTCCCAATGCACAAGGAACCTGTGTATTATCATCAGGACCTTCTACCACCATTACCCCCTCTCTCTCCTCTCCCTTCCCAACCCCATTGTGCAGTACAGTCAAATAAATGCTTCAAATGCTGTTCAATGATCTGCCTTCCTAACCCACTAACATTTTCTCCCTCTTCTCTGTGTTCCTCCTCAAGTTCTGTTCTGTACATCTCTAATTTGTTTTGTTTCAGTGAAATTGTTTGGAAGCTAAATAGCTAGAGAAAAAAAACCACCCAAACTGAAAATGAAAGTGATATTTTTTTCCATTGGCAGACTGCCTGACTAAACTGTGGTAAAATGCAATATTTTACCACACAAAATTTAATACATAATTCACTAACCTGCAATATCCCAGTACCAAATGTAAATTGAATTTTGTGTTGCTACAGCCATGATCATTGTATATTTCTGGCTATAATAAAACAAAGGAGGATACAGAGGAGAGGGAATCCAAAAAAACAGAAGCAAAAGCAAATATCCCAAAAAGCACAATGAGCCTTCAGAATAGAGAGCTTTATTAATCAGACCCTACATGGTTTGTGTTTCTGCAATATGCCTATGTCAGGGGTCTATTGATGGTATCTAATCCCAAGGGGAATAAAGCAACTTGCCTTGAAAAAGACAGGCATTCTAAAAGCAAACTGTGAGCTTTAAAAAGTGTGTCCCGCATTGAGGAAAAACTGCTGTGAGCTGGCGCAACAAACACTGAAACAAACAAACAAAAAAGATAGCAGACCCCCACCCTTGATGCCCCAATCCATCTCACTCCTCCAATCCCTGATGCCCATCTTATATAACCTCTCCATCCCATACCCCAAGCATCTACTATGGGTCCTCCTGGTGACTAGTGTGGTGAGGGAATCAAGATCAATCCCCAGATGATCTTGGCCTGTGCCTGCTGTCTTCAGATTGGCCACTTCAGACCCCTAGCAGTAGTCTTATGGTACTACTGCTCGGGATCATACTGCCAAATAAGGAATGTTGTTTTGTAATGTTCTCTAACATACATATTCTGTATAGTTGGAATAGTCAGTTAATGTAGTAGTTTACATGGCACCAGATCCTTAAGAACCATGGTATACCAAAACTGACTGCCCTGCTGTGATTCCCCATGAAACCAGTCCTTTAAAAAGAAGCCACTGGCAATAACAAAAGGAGAATCAGCAATCTCATTCATGTATACTCTGGTTTTTAATGCAGGTAAATGTGTTTACTCACCAAAACAAATTTTTTTTGACTACTACCTTCTTAATTAGACTATTTCTGTTGAAAAATCTCTCAAATCTATCTTAATTCACCCTTCCTAGTTTGGAATGTTCCTGCATGTTAACTTTAGAAGTTTCTCTCTTAGCTGTGGTTCATATAACTAATGTATTCTCTGACAGGAGTGAATAATACATGGCAAGCCATAGTCATAATCTAACACAGCTTGGCTGCTGTTTATTTATTTATTTATTTATTGCACTTGTATCCCACATTTTCCCACCTGTTTGCAGGCTCAATGTGGCTTACAAAAACATGTTATGGCATCGCCATACCAGGGTAAAGAATACAATTGGTGTTACAAAAAAGTCAAGGAAAACAAAAGGATTTGGTCAAGTAGATATAGAAAGATACATTCTGAATAAAGGTGGATAGGTGTTGTGTTATAGTTAGGTATGGGTTCTCGTGGTAGGCCTTGTTAAAGAGATGGGTTTTCAGAGATTTGCAGAAGTTAATTAATTCGTTGATCATTTTCAAGTGAGTTGGGGGTGCATTCCACAGCTGCATACTCAAGTAGGAAAAGCTGGTCGCATATGATAGCTTGTATTTTAGCCCTTTACAGCTGGGGAAGTGTAGGTTAAGAAAGATGCGGGAAGATCTTTTAGCATTTCTGGGTGGCAGGTCCACGAGGTCTAGCACGTAGGTCGGGGCATCTCTGTAAATGATTTTATGAACAATCGTGCAATACGTTCTTTAAGTGGGAGCCAGTATAATTTCTTTCTTAGGGGTTTTGCACTTTAATATTTTGTTTTTCCAAATATGAGTCTGGCTGCGGTATTTTGGGCTGTTTGAAGTTTCCTGATGGTCTGTTCTTTACAGCCAGTGTAGAGTGCATTGCAATAGTCCAGGTTCTGAAAAATGGTCCTTGGGAAGAAAGGTTTTACTCTTTTGAGTTTCCACATGGAGTGGAACATTTTCTTCGTTGTGTTCTTCACGTGATTTTCAAGTGTGAGATTTCGATCGATGGTAACTCCCAGTATTTTCAAATTGTTTGAGACGGGGAGGGAAAAGTTTGGTGTGGTTATGGTGGTGAATTCATTTGTGTTGTGTTGTGAGGTGAGTATAAGATATTGTGTTTTTTCTGCGTTGAGTTTTAGCTGAAATGCATCTGCCCAGGAGTGCATGATTTGGAAGGTTTGGTTGATTTCGTTGGTGATTTCCTTTACATCCTGTTTGAACGGGATGTAAATCGTGATGTCGTCTGCATATAAGTATGGGTTGAGATTTTGATTGTCTAATAGTTTGGCTAGGGGTATCATCATTAGGTTAAAGAGGGTTGGTGAGAGGGGGGATCCTTGGGGAACTCCGCATTCAGGTATCCATGGGGCTGATATCTCCACGTTAGTTGTTACTTGGTATGATCTTGTTGTCAGGAATCCTCTAAACCAGTTAAGAACATTGCCTCCAACTCCAAAGTATTCCAGGATGTGTAATAGTATTCCATGGTTGACCATGTCGAAGACACTGGACATGTCAAATTGTAGGAGAAGTATGTTGTTGCTAGTTGCAATTGTTTGTTTAAATTTATTCACTAAAGTTACTAGTACTGTTTCTGTGCTGTAGTTTGATCGAAATCCTAATTGAGATTCGTGCAGAATTGAGTATTTATTTAGGTGGTTAGTGAGTTGTTTCGTTACTACGCCTTCCATAAGTTTGGTTATCAGCAGGATAGATGCTACTGTTGGGCATCAGCCTTTTACTTAACTGTGATACATGCTAACATGTGCCAAATGCAGCTAAAATGGAGTACCATGGAATGCACTCGGATGTCCTGCAGTAAGTTCAAAATGTATGCATGCTAATTGCATGCTAAAAGTATTTAACATTTTTTTGAGGGGACATGTCATGGGCAGAGAGTGGGTGGTTAGCACATAGATACCTCATGAGCCCTTACTGTCTACAAAATGGGTGGCAGTAAGTGGTCACACAGTAATTACACTAATGGCAACACATGGCCATTAATAAAAAAAATAGAAAATAATCTACTAAGACTACAGTAAAAACAGCTTTAGTGCATGAAAAAGACTCCTGTAAGTGTGTGCTGAGGCCACTTTATGGCGCAGCTTAGTAAAAGGACCCCTAAGTATCCTTCATTAATTTCAACTGCTTTTAGAATTTTTAGCATTAAAGTTGCAGAAGGCTGAGAAGTTTTGATAATTGGGACATATATAAGCAAATGTTTTGCCAAATGTTTTTTTTTTTTTTTTTTAAATTTTTAATTTATCAATTTTCAAAAATTTACAAGTAATTACTACTTGAATAAGAAATTCTTAAGGTAACATAGTTTGAAGTAAAATAAATGACTTAAATTAGACCACCAAATTAGGGGGACATGAGCCGTTATTAACTTGGAAGATAAGATTTTTACATATTATTTAAAGAAAGACTTAGCTAATTATACTCCATACTTGCCTATTCTATTCTATAAATTACCCATTCGGAAGTGCTCAGTCTGTATGACACAGACCGGCATTACAATATCTTTTTTTGGTCTATAAATTGTTTTAAATGCTCAGGAAAAAGGAAAACATATTTTACACCCAAATATTTTATATTACATTTGCATGGGTAATTTAAATTAAAGACAGCACCTACTGCCAAAACATCAGTTCGCAGTGCAAAAAAGTCCTTTCTTCTGGCCTGAGTTTGTTTTGTTACGTCTGGGAATACCCAGATTTTCCCTCCGTGGAAAGGAGTCTGTAAGTTTCTTAAGGCCATCTTTCTCACTAGATCCAAATCTTGTTGAAATATGAAAGATACCAATAAAGTTTTTCTCTCCGATGTAGATGTAATAGAAGATTCTAGTAAGTCAGTAACGTTCAAATCTCCTTGTGGTTGAATGTCACTATTCTTTTTTGTAGGTAGGTAATAAATTTTATTCACAGGAGATATATTATCAGAAGAAAATTTCAAATTTTCCACCAAATATTTCTTAAATATCTCCAATGGAGAGTACACTGGTGTACAGGGAAAATTTAATAAGCATAGGTTTAACCTCCTATTGTAATTCTCAAAGTACTCCAATTTGTTATTTATGGCATTTGTATCTTTTATCAGCCTAGTAGAAATTTCTTTCAATTTTGCATTTTCTGCTGTTAGATGGTTAATCTTATCAGTTAATTCGCCTTTCATTGATGCAAATGAGACAGTTAAATCTTGAACATTGCTCACCAAACCTTCGATCTTGCCGGTCGATGCCTGGACAATCTGTAGCGTCTCCCAAATCGCCTCAAGGGTAACCGAAGCAGTGGAACCCTGACATGAGTTCTGCATTGTTAAATGAAAAGTCCCAGATGAAGAAGGGACCTCAGCAGAAGCCCCAACTGCAGGCCCCACTCGTGTGTTTCTTCCTTCGCTCTCGCTAGAATTAGAAGCACCCCCGCTGTTGGGTTCTGCTGGCTGCGGCGGAGGGTAATGCGGTGGAGGGGACAATGAAACGTCCTGTCCCAAGAGTTCGGACTCTTCCTGGTCCGGCAACTCAGCGGGAACTCCTACCGCTGTAAGTGAGGAGCGCACAAGGTAGGTCTCCAGGGTTGGCTGATTTGGTGTCTAAGTTAGTGCCGGTTGGGTCTTGGCTCTAACCAAACCCTTCCTCTTCGTATGCGGCATACTAGCTTTTCAAAGAAGAAATATTTCCAGAAGAAATAACCTCGAAGAGAAGGGTTGAACCGCAAAGATCTCCGGAGCTACTCGTGGAGCGTTGTCAAAGCCGCCATCTTGCTCTGCCCCCTTCAAAAGTCAGTCAGTGACTCCTAAATAGGAGGTGATAAGTGCCCTTTCAGATATCACATGCTTTTGTTGGAGGAGCTTGCCAAATGGTTTTGACTTTATTTTGAGTATCTTTCATAGGTATTGAGCACTATGTGGTGTTAAGAACATAAGAATAGTTATACTGGGTCAGACCAATGGTCCATCTAGTTTAGTATTTTGTTTCCAACAGTGGATAATCCAGGTCACAAGTACCTGGCAGAAACCCAAATAGAAGCAACATTTCATGCTAACAATCCCAGGGAAAGCAGTGGCTTCCCTATGTCTATTTCAATAGCAGACTATGAACTTTTCCTCTAGAAACTTGTCCAAACCTTTTCTAAACCCAGATACACTAACCACTGTTACCACATCCTATGGCAATGAGATCCAGAGATTAACTATTCATTGAGGGGCCCTTTAACTAAACCGCATAAGTGCCTACGCGCGCCCAACACATGCCAAAATGGAGTTACTGCCCGGCTACCACGTGGCTCTTGCGGTAATTTCATTTTTAGCGCACGTCTGCATGCCAAGTGGCATTTGATGCATGTAGGTCATTACTGCCTGGTTACCATGTGAGACTTTACCACTAGGTCAATAGCTGGTGGTAAGGTCTCAGACCTAAACTGGACATGCAGCAATTTTCATTTTGCCGCATGCCCATCTTTTGCAGGTGCGCTGAAAAATGATTCTGCACGCACCCAAAACACACGTCTACACTACCGCAGGCCATTTTTCAGTGCACCTTTGTAAAAGGGTCCCTGAGTGAAAAAATATTTCCTCCTATTTGTCTTAAAAGTATTTCCATGTAATTTCATTGAGTGTCCCCTAGTCTTTGTGCTTTTTGAACAAGTAAAAAAACAATTCACCTCTACATCACTCAGGATTTCATAGACCTCAATCATATCGCCTCTCAGCAATTTTTTTGTAGTCAGTGATTATGCGAGGGTCATATTTTCCACATAGACAATTGTTTGCATGGCATTCAATTGGCCGTAAGTAACTTGCAAATGAGACTTACCCCTTTAACTTTATTATTATTATCATTATTATTCTGGCTTTATTTGGGGAGTTTTTGTTTCATTTAAGGATATATTAAACAAATCCTGTAGAGGACCCATTAGAACTTCTCAGAGCTTTTTAGCATTCTGAGATGTATCTCATCTGGCTCCAATGCTTTGTCTACCTTTAGGGGCCCTTTACCAAATAGCAGTAAAAAAGAATAGCCTTAGTGCACCCTTTAACAGGTCACTCCCATGCGCTAGTGCCATTTTTAGCACTGGAGTAAAATGGCCGAAATTCCTATTGTTGGTATTAATGGTCACATGCTAACTTTGCCATTAACATGTGGCCATTAAAACAAATTAGTGAATGAGCCTTTATCAGTACCCATTATGTAGGCAGTAAGGGCTCAATCAGTTAGTGTATGACAATGTAGCTACACTTACTGATTAGCACAGATTACACTCACTCTCTGCCCCCACTCTCTCCTCCTGTACCAAAAAATAAAATTTATTTTTTAGCATATGGATAGGACATGCACATGGCAAAATTACTACAGGATGCCTCAGAGTACCCCACAGTACACCATTTTTTTTTGTTGCAGTAAGCATGAGTTAGTGCTTACCGCAACTTTGTAAAAGGGCCCCTTCATTTTGAAAGTCAAATAACTTTCTTCAGGGAATGGTGTGGTATCTACTCCATTCCTATAAGTACTTTTGTGAATCATCTGTGATCTTTCTCCATGATTGGCTGAAAGGGATCAATATTCAAGCGATTTAAGTGGGCTGGAAAGGCAAGACCACTAGTTCACCAGGGCCTTCTGGGACTTGGAGGAGAGGGGGTTGGGGCTGCTTCAGAGAAGCAGAATAGGAGTTTATAGCTGCTTTTGGGGACAGGAAGAGGAGATGAGCTGCTTTGGGGAGGAAGTGATTGGAGTTGCTGTAGGAAGGTGATGTGCTTTGGGAAACTGTTCTGCTGGTCCCCAGCTGATATTTAGCCGAGACCCATATTAGTATCTTTTTTGAGTCCCAGCTGAATATCAGCTGGGACCTGTATAAGTTTTGCAGGCCAGTAACAGTTAGTCCACCCCAGATATTAAATGCTGGTGCCCATACAGGGTCTGCCATTGAATATTTGGAACTAATATATCTGACAACAGCAAGCACTTAAAAAAAAGTGCTGACTGCCATCGGCTGAATATTGACCATCAGGTGATTACCAAAGGTAACAAATGATAGGAGCCCAAAAGGTCCATACATTACAAATTATTTTTTAAAAAATTGCCTGAATCACATTTATTAAGAACAAAACATTAAAAAAAATAATTTGAAAATGTCATTTTTCCTGGTGTAGAGCAAAAAATGTCACATGAAGACAAAACCCCTAAACATGTTCACACAATAGCTTGCTTCAGCGCATTAACTGGGTGTTAAGGGTTGGATTCAGTAAATGACACCCAAAATTAAGCACCAGAAAGATCCAGGCTAAACTCATAGTCTATAAGGGACACTCTGCACCATGCGCCTATATAGAATTGCGCATAGCATTGATTCCTGTGCCCAACTTTGGGTGCGAGGACTTAAAGCCTGGTGTAAATCCTAGTGTGCTACCCAGGAATTCTATAAACAATGCGCTTAAATTTTTGGAAGACTCCTGACCCGCCTATGCCCCTCCTATGCCTATGTTGCCTTTTGGGTTGCACATAAGACACTTTCTGCCCAATATTTAAAACCATTTAAACAGCCATGAATGACTCCTGGCTGGTTAAATGGCACTTAGCTGTCTATCTAGTAATATTCAGTGGGAGATAGCTGGCTATACCCCACTGAATAGTGCCGGTTAGCGCTGGGTGATATAATCGGCTATCTACCAATATTCAGCGCATAGCTGGCTAAGTTTAGTGTCCAGGTACCTGCACATTGGAAGCCAACAGGGAGAAAGACCTGTGCATGGTCCTGATCTCTATTTTTGCAGGTAGAAGAGCAATTTTCATAAACAGAAAATGTGATCCAAACCAAACTTTTGTAGCATCATATATAATTCCTTCCATTCTTTGCACTTGTATCATAAATGATCACTCGTGGTTAAAAGTACAGAGTAATTTAGTCATATCATCTACCTGCTTCGATTTTGTTCCCTGTATGCTCATTTAAACAGTAATATTAGAAAACATGTTTTCTTTGTGTTAATTTGCTTTATTTAGCTTTTCTGCTGGGTTTAATGTGCTGTATGCATCTGCGGAATACACACCATCTGGGCAACCTGAATAAGAAACCCTCATCAGCAAAACCAGAGGTGCCATGCATTACAAGTATTCCTTTCTAAAATAACACAGTCTTTGTTATAATATTACTCAGATTCTAAAAACTGAACAAGTTGCAGATTATCATTTTCTTGTTCGGCAACCTCAATGTGAATTAATTATATGGTGCTCCTGTCAGATGTGTTCACATTTTTTCCATCAAGTTTTGAAGCTTTCTTGTTGCTGTACTTCCTTCCCCCACAACATACACACAAGCTTGTATCTAATATTTTCTCATATATGAGTTTCTCCAATCCAGTGTTATAAATATATCCTTTCTGATCTGGAACATTTGACATCTTAAAAAATATTTAGTATATGCTATAAAAAGCTTTCACTAAAAATTCAAGAGAATTTGGGGACTATTATTATCCATGTAGTTTCTGATATTTTTAGTTGAGATTGTGATTTAGCAGGAAATAGGTAATTACCAAGGCTCTTTCCTAGCAGCCAGCTGAGGTACATTTGCAAAAATATGATAGATTTGGTGTGCTGTGGGACACAGCAGAGCTAAAAGCGCTGTGATTGGTCAGAAGGACGTAGCATTACATAGGTCCAAAAGAACTGTGTTTAAGCTTAAAGAAAACGTGTCATAAACCACATCAATGTAGTGTTTGCGTATCCAGAGCATGTTTGAGCCTTACCCAACAAAAATCAAAAAAAGAATAGGTAGGGGACAAAGGCGCTCGTCAGGAGCGTCCTGTATGGCCGTCCTTGCCCCCCCCCCCCCCCGAGGTCGCCATCCCCCCCCCCCCCCCCGCTTCCCCCTGCATTATAAATTAAAAAGCAAAACATACCTTTAGCAGCCCCGGCCCCCCTCCCTCACTACTCTGTCTCCCCTCAGCTCCGCCTCCCAACATCCTCCGCCCTGTGCTCCGCCCCCTCTTGGGGTCGTCGCCGCCATTCCCCTCCTCCACTGGGCCCCCCTCCCTCTTACTGGGCCCGTGCAGCGCCTCTCTCCTCTGTCCAAAGGCGCTGCACGGGCAAGAAGAAAAGCTGATGCCTGTCTTCACCCAGCTTCGGTCGTGCATCTCTCTCCTCCTGGGCCTGCCCCCGTCTGACGTCAGTAATCTACATACGTCAGATGGGGGCAGGCCCAGGAGGAGAGAGACACGCGACCGAAGCTGGGCGAAGACAGGTATCAGTTTTTCTTCTTGCCCGTGCAGTGCATTCGGACAGAGGAGAGAGGCGCTGCACGGGCCCGTTAAGAGGGAGGGGGGCCCGGTGGAGGGGGGAATGGTGGCGACGACCCCAATAGGGGGCGGGGCACAGGGCAGAGGATGTTGGGAGGTGGAGCTGAGGGGAGACAGAGTAGTGAGGAGGGGAGGGGGGCCGGGGCTGCTAAAGGTATGTTTTGCTTTTTAATTTATAATGCAGGGGGAAGTGGGGGGGGGGGGGGGAATGGCGACCTCGGGCGGGGGGGCAAGGACGGCCATACAGGACACTCTCCTGATGAGCACCTTTGCCCCCTCCCGACCCTTTTTTTATTTTTGTTTTGATTTGGGAGCCACGTGCTTGTGTTTTGACTGTTTGTGGCATGCGCAGAGCAGCTAACATAACGTTTGGCTGCTCTGCGCATGATTTAGGGGCCAATTACCGACGTGTATTACGATTCTTTGATACATTGTACTTTTCAATACCGATCCGAGCATGTGTGACTTGTTTTTTTGGTGCATTCTTCGTTTTTTTAAAATCGTTAGGGACTTTAACGATTTAGATTTTTTAACGCTTGCTTGATGCATCTGCCTCTAAGTGAGTTTTCTCAGATAAGTAAGATATAAACCAAACTAGAACAGTCCCCTAAAGCCAATATAATGAAGTTTTCCCAAGAAGTAATTCATGATCTGAGAAGTTCTGAGATAAGAGGACATTTCTCTGGTAAGTAAACATTATTTTGGCTTGTGCTTTGGGAACTTAAAGATTGGGGTTTAAAGGAGGAATTGTAGGTTAGTGATAGGCAGAATAAAAATATTAAAAAAGCAAACTTTATCGACTAATATCCATACTCTTTTCCCCCTAGTTTTAAAACTTGAACTTTGTACCATAGCATTAACAGCCACTAGCAGGCGCAGCAGGACCTAGTTTAGTAATCATCCTGCCCAACCCTAGCACAACACTTCATTTATAGTAAGTTATTATAATTAGAATAACAAGCGAGGAGTGTTATTACAGAGTTTTAATTACATTTCATAAGCTATCACACCTTGAGGGGCATAATTGAAAGGGGCGTCCAAGTTTTCCTTAGGACGTCCTTGCAGGACATCCCGGCGAAGGGGAGGGGAAACCCATAATATCGAAACAAGATGGGCATTTATTTATTTATTGCATTTGTATCCCACATTTTCCCACCTCTTTGCAGGCTCAATGTGGCTTACAATACATCATGAGTAATGGAAATATGTCAGAGAATAGACATTTAGTGTTACAGCAGGATTTTGGGTAAGATGATCATGATAAAACATGGCAGTAGTATAACAAGCAGTTATTGTAAGATAGTTTTGAATATATGTGGGGGACGCCCAAATCGTGAAATTCAGGTTGACCTTAGAGATGGTCGTCCTTAGAGATGGTCGTCCCTAATTTTTGGCGATAATGGAAACCAAGGACACCCATCTCAGAAACAACCAAATCCAAGCCATTTGGTCATGGGAGGAGCCAGCATTCATAGTGTAATGGTCCCCCTGACATGCCAGGTCACCAACCGGGCACCCTAGGGGGCACTGCAGTGGACTTCAGAAATTGCTCCCAGGTACATAGCTCCCTTACCTTGTGTGCCGAGCCCCCCACCCCACCAAAAACCCACTCCCCACAACTGTACGCCACTACCATAGCCCTAAGAGGTGAAGGGGGGCACCTACATGTAGGTACAGTGGGTTTTGAAGGGCTCACATTTAACACCACAAGTGTAACAGGTAGGGGGGATGGGCCTGGGTCCGCCTGCCTGAAGTGCAAGGCACCCACTAAAACTGCTCCAGGGACCTGCATACTGCTGTCATGAAGCTGGGTATGACATTTGAGGCTGACATAGAGGCTGGCAAAAAATATTTAAAAAGTTTTATTTTTACGGTGAGAGAGGGTTGGTGACCACTGGGGGAGTAAGGGGTGGTCATCCCTGATTCCCTCCAATGGTCATCTGGTCAATTCGGGCACCTTTTTGAGGCTTGGTCGTAACATAAAATAGACGTAGAGGGGCATAATCAAATGGAGTGCCCAGTTTTCCTGAGGGCGTCCTCGCAGGATGTCCCTGCAAAGGGGTGGGGAAACCCGTATTAGACTTGTTCTTAACCAGCAACTTCTGAAGCTGTTTGTTATAATGTAACCAAACCCAACCTCCAAAGTTATTCTAAGCGCTCAAAAGCATATCCGAATAGAACAACAAATCTGGGTATAACTCAGGCTTAGCATCATAATGAATATTTGAAGATATATGAAAAGCGGGTCATGAGCATTTCTAGAAACTATGCATGTTGTTACAGAATACACCTGGTCTACGCCAAATTTATTCCAGGTTTTACTTGGCATAACTGCCCAGTGACTAAATTTAGTCACATGGACTAGCATTCAGTGAATTCTATAAACCGAGTAGAAATTTAGGCTTATTCTGTAAAGTATGTCTAAATTAAGTGTACTTTGTAGCATTCACTTAGGTGAATGTCATTTTGGAGCCACATTTTTAAGCGTGATATATAGAATCTACTCCAATATATGCAAATTAAACATCAATAAATAAATATAAAATCAGTGATAAATAACCTAATATACATAAAAAAATGAAATATAAAACCAATATATTGTAGAACAAAAGTCACAGAAATTGTGAGAAATGTAGTCATAAGTACAGTGGTGGAAATAAGTATTTGATCCCTTGCTGATTTTGTAAGTTTGCCCACTGACAAAGACATGAGCAGCCCATAATTGAAGGGTAGGTTATTGGTAACAGTGAGAGATAGCACATCACAAATTAAATCCGGAAAATCACATTGTGGAAAGTATATGAATTTATTTGCATTCTGCAGAGGGAAATAAGTATTTAATCCCTCTGGCAAACAAGACCTAATACTTGGTGGCAAAACCCTTGTTGGCAAGCACAGCGGTCAGACGTCTTCTGTAGTTGATGATGAGGTTTGCACACATGTCAGGAGGAATTTTGGTCCACTCCTCTTTGCAGATCATCTCTAAATCATTAAGAGTTCTGGGCTGTCGCTTGGCAACTCGCAGCTTCAGCTCCCTCCATAAGTTTTCAATGGGATTAAGGTCTGGTGACTGGCTAGGCCACTCCATGACCCTAATGTGCTTCTTCCTGAGCCACTCCTTTGTTGCCTTGGCTGTATGTTTTGGGTCATTGTCGTGCTGGAAGACCCAGCCACGACCCATTTTTAAGGCCCTGGCGGAGGGAAGGAGGTTGTCACTCAGAATTGTAAGGTACATGGCCCCATCCATTCTCCCATTGATGCGGTGAAGTAGTCCTGTGCCCTTAGCAGAGAAACACCCCCAAAACATAACATTTCCACCTCCATGCTTGACAGTGGGGACGGTGTTCTTTGGGTCATAGGCAGCATTTCTCTTCCTCCAAACACGGCGAGTTGAGTTCATGCCAAAGAGCTCAATTTTTGTCTCATCTGACCACAGCACCTTCTCCCAATCACTCTCGGCATCATCCAGGTGTTCACTGGCAAACTTCAGACGGGCCGTCACATGTGCCTTCCGGAGCAGGGGGACCTTGCGGGCACTGCAGGATTGCAATCCGTTATGTCGTAATGTGTTACCAATGGTTTTCGTGGTGACAGTGGTCCCAGCTGCCTTGAGATCATTGACAAGTTCCCCCCTTGTAGTTGTAGGCTGATTTCTAACCTTCCTCATGATCAAGGATACCCCATGAGGTGAGATTTTGCGTGGAGCCCCAGATCTTTGTCGATTGACAGTCATTTTGTACTTCTTCCATTTTCTTACTATGGCACCAACAGTTGTCTCCTTCTCGCCCAGCGTCTTACTGATGGTTTTGTAGCCCATTCCAGCCTTGTGCAGGTGTATGATCTTGTCCCTGACATCCTTAGACAGCTCCTTGCTCTTGGCCATTTTGTAGAGGTTAGAGTCTGACTGATTCACTGAGTCTGTGGACAGGTGTCTTTCATACAGGTGACCATTGTCGACAGCTGTCTGTCATGCAGGTAACGAGTTGATTTGGAGCATCTACCTGGTCTGTAGGGGCCAGATCTCTTACTGGTTGGTGGGGGATCAAATACTTATTTCCCTCTGCAGAATGCAAATAAATTCATATACTTTCCACAATGTGATTTTCCGGATTTAATTTGTGATGTGCTATCTCTCACTGTTACCAATAACCTACCCTTCAATTATGGGCTGCTCATGTCTTTGTCAGTGGGCAAACTTACAAAATCAGCAAGGGATCAAATACTTATTTCCACCACTGTACATAAGTATGTTGGTACATAAGTACTGCAATACTGGGAAAGACCAAAGGTCCATCAAGCCAAGCATCCTGTTTCCAACAGAGGCCCATCCATGTCACTAATACCTGGCAAGATCCAAAAAAGTACACAACATTTTATACTGCTTATCCCAGAAATAGTTGATTTTCCCCAAGGCCATTTAATAATGGTCTATGGACTTTTCCTTTAGGAAGCCATCCAAACCTTTTTAAACTCCGCTAAGCTAACCGCCTTTACCACATTCTCTGGCAACGAATGCCAGAGTTTACTTACACGTTGAGTGAAGAAACATTTTCTCTGATTCGTTTTAAATTTACTACATTGTAGCTTCATCGTATGCCCTCTAGACCTAGTATTTTTGGAAAGCGTAAACAGACGCTTCACATCTACTTGTTCAACTCCACTCATTATTTTATAGATTTCTATCATATCTCCCCTCAGCCACCTTTTCTCCAAGCTGAAGAGCCCTAGCCGCTTTAGCCTTTCCTCATAGGGAAGTCGTCCCATCCCCTTTATCATTTTTGTCGCTCTTCTCTGCACCTTTTCTAATTCCACTATATCTTTTTTGATATACGGTGACCAGAGTTGAACACAATATTTGAGGTGCAGTCGCACCATGGAGCGATACAAAGGCATTATAACATCCTCATTTTTGTTTTCCATTCCTTTCCTAATAATACCTAACATTCTATTTGCTTTCTTAGCCGCAGCAGCACACTGAGCAGAAGGTTTCAACGTATCATCAATGACGACACCTAGATCTCTTTCTTGGTCCCTGACTCCTAACGTGGAACCTTGCATGACGTAGCTATAATATGGATTCCTCTTTCCTACATGCATCACTTTGCACGTGCTCACATTAAACATCACCTGCCATTTAAACGCCTAGTCTCCCAGTCTCATAAGGTCCTCTTGTAATTTTTCACAATCGTCCCACGATTTAATTACTTTGAATAACTTTGTGTCATCAGCAAATTTAATTACCTCATTAGTTACTTCCATCTCTAGGTCATTTATAAATATGTTAAAAAGCAGTGGTCCCAACACAGACCCCTGGGGAATCCCACTAACTACCCTTCTCCATTGAGAATTTATAGCTCACTAATACCATATCAAATAGTTCACAGTGGGTTAGAGCAAGACCATAGAACACAATTCACCTAGGATGTCACAATTTGGCCAGGAAAAGATCAAATCATACTTAAAATTAATAGTTTTGTGTAAAATTATTTGTTGATCATATATCTATTAAACAATAAAGTTTTAACATTCTTTTTAAACAGACCATAACTGGGTAACAATCTCAGACTTGATGGTAAGTATTCTCAGAGTCTAGCCGCTTGATATGCAAATAGAACTGATAAAAGCTTCTTGTAAGTAATACCCCAGGGACTTAGAAAAGCAAATAGGAACTGCTTGTGAGTATTATAACATCGTCCTGTTAAAGAATAATACACCAAAGAAATCATATATTGTGGTACTGTACTCTGGGTTACCTTCCACAAAGACATCCTAATTTAAAAATGATCCTCACCTCAACTTTAAGCCAAAGAAGCTTAATAAACGAATCAATAACTCTGTGTGATTTCTAAAGTGAGAAGATTAAACAAACTGCAACATTCTGGATAGTCAGGAGTTTCTTCAGCAAATATTTTGGCAACCCGAAGTAGACAATGTTGCAATAATCCAGTTTGGCAAGAGAGATTTGAACCACCAGTTGAAATAATTCTACTGGGAGATACTTACAAATAGCCCGCAACTTTCTCATAGTATAAAATGAACTTTTGATTAGTGACTTTATTTGGGGTTCCATGGAAAGTTTATTATCCAGAGTAATACCTAAGATTATAATAGATTGGTTTAAAATAAAGCATTCCCCATTAATTGTCATAGTTGATATCAAATCCTGATTATGCTTAGTTCCCATAAAAAGAAATTTAGTTTTATCTCTATTCAATTTCAAATAATGAGAATTCATCCAGTTTGAAATTATAGAAAGACAATAGGAAACATCATTATGCAAAGCTTGTATGCTAATAGTAACCAGGAATACAATTGTGATAACATCTGCATAACTGAAGCTTTTAAATCCTGCCTTTTCCAATTGATGACCCAAAGAAGACATAAGAACATTTAATAATATCAGAAAAGGCGGCGATCCCTGAGTCACACCAGAAGGAGGGAACCAACATTCAGAGATGTGATCCTTGAATTTGACACAATAAGATTTTTTAAGTCAGAAATCCTCTAAACCATGATAATACATTATCAGATATAACACATTTATCTAAGATCTCCAACAATACATTATGGTCCACTGGATCAAAAGCACTGGAAAGATCCAGTTGCATAATAAGGGCACTGTTTCCTTTACTCATTAAATTTCTCACATAATCTATTAATGTTATTAACAGAGTTTCTGTGCAATGATTGGCACGGAATCCTGACTGAGATATAAGTAAGAAATCAAACTGATCCAGATTGTCACTAGTTATTTTGTTACCAGAGACTCCATTATTTTAACAAAGTAGGGAATGGATGCAATAGGTCTATAATTGGCAGTATCTCCTTTGGAGACTAAACAATTTTTTACCATAGGTGTAAGGATAATCTTAGCAAAATCTTTAGGAGAAAGCCGAAATTATAAATAATAATTAATCCAATTTAGTAATATTTCTTTTCAAAGTTCTAGGCATTAGTTTCATTAATTGCTTTGGGCACTTATCCAGATGGCAATGAGATTTTGCATATCTTAGACACAGCAGGTCCAAATCAGACATATAAATCTTATTAAAAGTGTTCCACATACAGTCCACTAAACATCCTTCATTTAGATTTGTCCCATAAAGGGTTCCTTAAGCTTTCAGTTGACTTATACAATAATTCTAAAATGGAAAGAGTCTTTGTCTGAAAATAAAGGGCTAACTGGTCAACGCTAGGTGTTAATTCATCAGATGTCACAGAAATGCGTGATGTATCAATTAAATTATTAACCATATTAAAACGTTTTCCCTGATTTTGAATCTTCCATGTTATAATCTCAGAAAAGTATTTCTTCTTAGCATTAACAATGACTTTTTAATATATATTTATGGCAATCCTCCAAAGTTGTTTTTATTGAACATGGATTTATGTTTCTTCCATCACCTTTCTAAAATCCTACAGTTATGCTTCATATCTGCTAATTCTGTTGTGTACCACTTGTTACCAGGTTGTTTGATCCATTTTAACTAGGTGGGAGCTAGCTTAATTAGAAAATTTTCTGAAATTGACTATAGGGTATATTATTCTTGAGTGCCATATTATGACAACTTTTGTAGTGCAGTACATTGTTAACATTTTTGGATTTGCAATACAAAGTAGTTTTAAATGTGCCATTCACATCTTTGATCTTGATGTTTAAACTGGAGACCTCATCCTTGATTTAGTTTAACTGAAACTTCAAATTGTTATTCCTGGTGTTCGGCCATATATGGAATGCTAAATGTTCATCATTCCAACCACTTCAAATCATTAAAATGTCATCAATGCACCTACACCACAAAAATATATTGTTCTTGTATGGGTTGTGAGTGGAATTCTTTTTAAAAACCTAAGAATATAATTGTTGCCATACTGGGACAGACTGAAGGTCCATCAAGCCAAGTATCCTGTTTACAACAGTGGCCAAACCAGGTCATAAGTATCTGGCAAGATCCCCAAACAGTAAAATTGGCAATATACAAATTAGCTATGGTATGGTATGGTATTGTCATATCTTTAATATGTTTATAGAAATAACCTTCAAAGTAGAAATAATGATAAATAATGTTGCCAACTCCAATATATATTCCTTTGGTTTTCTTAAATCTGTGCTCCTTTCACTTAAAGGATCTCGGACAATCTCTAATGCTTCTGTCTGAGGCATTTTGGTGTAGAGTGACTCAGAGGTACTTTTACAAGGCATGCTAGCATTCTTAGTGTGTACTAAAGTAAGCATGAAATAAATGTTAAAGATACCCGTATATTTCTAAGGGCATATCTAATGTTTAGCATGTGCAAATCATTAGTGCATATTAAAAACACTAGCATGCCTTTGTGTAAAAGGACTCCTCAATGTCTAAAGTCACTAGAAAAATCTCCCTATCTATCAATACAATATTCTGCAAAATGTTGACATGGGTGGAGTCTTATTTGTAAGATGGAATCTCAGGGTTTAGGCATCTATGAGGGGCATAATCGAACGGGGACGACCATCTCTAAGGACGTCCTGGTGAAAGGGCAGGGAAACCTGGGCGTCCATCTTTTGTTTCGATAATACAGTCGGGGTTGCCCAAATCTCAACATTTAGGTTGACCTTAGAGATGGTCATCACCATTTTTTGGCGATAATGGAAACCGAGGACGCCCATCTCAAAAATGACCAAATCCAAGTCATTTGGTTTTGGGAGGAGCCAGCATTCGTAGTGCACTGGTCCCCTGACATGCCAGGACACCAACCGGGCACCCTAGGAGGCACTACAGTGGACTAATTGATGTACTAAGTGAATGGAAAAAGGCATGCAGTGGTCACTAACCACCTCTCACCCCGAAAAAAACAACTTTAAAAACGTTTGTCTTTTTTTTTTTAGAGTATGGGTGAAGGATGTCCTTCGCTATGCCTCCGTGATGGCAGTTGAGGATGTCATTCGCTAGTTATTTAGATTTTGCTCACACCTTTTTCAGTAGTAGCTCAAGGTGAGTTACATTCAAGTACACTGGATATTTCTATGCCTCCGTCCCTGCGAAAACAGTTGAAGATGTCCTTTGATATGCCTCTGTCCCTGTGATGACAGTTGACAACATCCTTCTTTGCTATGGCTATGGCAGTTGATGTCCTTTGATATGTTTCTGTCCCTGCAACGGCAGTTGATGATGTCCTTCTTCTCTATGGCAGTTGAGGACCTCTAAAATGTGGATGTTTGTGAGAAGGACATCCATTCCTGCTATGCCTCCAACATCCCTTTTAGATTTTTGGATCACAAGTAGCAACATTGGGATTTGAACCAGCCACTTCTGGATTGCAAGACCAGTGCTCTAACCACTAGGCCACTCCACTCCACCCCACCCCACTCCACTCCATTCTGTTGAAATTTGGCCATCCCTGTGGGGGGGCAATTGAGGACATCCAAAATGTTTGAAAGAAGGACGTCCACGCCCTTGTTATGCCTCCTCTGACACACACATCCCCCCCCCCCCAGGGACCCAAATACTGCCCCCCCACAGGAATGGCCAAATTTCAAGGGAGTGGAGTGGCCTAGTGGCTAGGGCACTGGTCTTGCAATCCAGAGGTGGCCAGTTCAAATCCCACTGCTGCTACTTGTGATCCAAAATCCAAATAAACGAAGGGGGTGTCAGAGATATAATAAGCATGGATGTCCTTCTCACAAAAACATCCACATTTTGGATGTCTTCAACTGCCGTCGCAGGGCATAGTGAAGGAGGTCCTTCACCCATACTCTAAAAAAAAGACAAAAGTTCTTTTTTTTCAGGGTGGGAGGTGGAAGAGTCAGGGGAGGTCATCCCCGATTCACTCCGATGGTCATCTGGTCATTCAGGGCACATTCTTGTGGCTTGGTCATAAAAAAAAAAAGGACCAAGTTGGCCAAGTGTTCGTCAGGGACGCCCTTCTTTTTTCCATTATCGCTTGAGGATGCCCCTCTATTAGGCACAGTCGAGTCCCACCTTCGCTATGCCTCTGACACACCCCTGGGAACTTTAGTCATCCCCACGACGGGAAGCAGTTGGGGACACCCAAAATCGGCTTTCGATTATGCCGATTTGGGCGACCCTGAGAGAAGGACATCCATCTCCCGATTTGTGTTGGAAGATGGGTGTCCTTCCCTTTCCAAAATAAGCTAGTTTGTGTCAACAAATTTGGACAGTGGCAAGGATGAGGTCTCATTTTTAGACATTCTATTCTAGTGTATCAAGTTCTTGTATATTGATTGTTATTCCTGAAATGGATTCACAGCGGTTTACAAAAGAGAAAATTCTTAAAATTAAAGAGAAGGAGTTACAAGACCAAAAAACTGTGCAAATTTACCATCTGTTACTAAGCCATGCTAGCAACTGTGGTGCAGTAATGCTGATACAGCCTATTCAAAGTAAATGGGCTGTGTCTTCATCAGCACATGGTAGCCACTAGCACAGCTTAGTAACCCAGGGGGTTAGTCTTAATCCTCAAAAAGATAGGTCTTAAGCATGTTCCTGAAATGTCTATAGGAAGGTTATGTTCTCAGGAACATAGGTAACATGTTCCATTGACATGCCCCCTGAAAAGGAAATTATTTTTCAAGAATAGATTTTAAATCTAACTTTTCTAATAGAAGATAACCTAATGTTAGTGTCCGATAATAACAGAGATTTTGTGTCCGATAATAAGAGAGAAATCAGACATATCATTTTAAGGGCCCTGTTTACTAAGCAGCGTTATAGGCACATTAACATTTTTAACGCACGTTAACCATGTATGTGCATTAACCATGTACATGCCTACAATATCCCTATAGGCGCCTACATGGTTAGCATGCACTAAGTGTAGACGTGTTAAAAACACTAATGCACCTTAGTAAACAGGGCTCTAAATGTAATACACTGTGCAATATTTAACCAATATAACTCCCTCAATACAGGTGAAACACTATCAAACCAATCCAGACCAGAAATCAATCTGGCCATTGTATTTTGCAATAGCTGTAGATGGGCTTTCAATTTACAATTAATCTGAGAATATAAGGAGTTACAGTAATCTAAGTGGGGAAGAAGTGCATGCAGTTGTCTAAGTTTAAAAAAAATCTCTTACTCAGGGCACCAACTTGTTTTTCAAATGTAAGAATAGAATCTAAAATAACTTCCAAAACTCTGGAACAACCCTCTATTTTCAAACATTCACCAGAAGTCAAAACTACAGAACTATGTTGACTATTTTCCCTAAACCAAAGCAATTTACCACCCCCCCCCCCCCACTGTTTACTCAGCCGTGCTAGCAGCTGCCATGTGGCAATTCTAACACAATGGTGTGGCTTAGTAAACAGGGGGGGGGGGGGTTAATTTTTTGTTTGTTTCAGCACAGAAAGTAATTAGTTGTCCAGTTATCAAGAGAATACATATAATTTTAATAATACTCAAAATACTTTCAGAAGTCCCCCTCACAGGACAAAGAAGGAAAATATCATCTGCATAAGATAATATAGTGATACCTTCTGCAAGAAAAAAAATTAAGGGGCCATTTTACTAAGGCATGCCTAAAAGTGGCCTGCGCTGTTGTAGGCATTGTTTTGGATGCACGCAGGTCCACTTCCTTAGTGCGCCTGGAAAAAAGACATTTTTTTGTGACAGAAAATGGACGTGCAGCAAAATTAAAACCAGCGCATGTCCATTTTCAGGCTGAGACCTTACTGCCACCCATTGACTTAGCAGTCAAGGTCTCACGTGCTAACCAGGTGGTAAGCAGCCAGAGCATGTAAACTGCCGATTACCACTAGGTAAGCACCATGTGGTAGAAAATAGAAAATATTTTCTACCGAATGTTTTGGGCGCACGTCAAAATTGGAATTACCGCCCGGGGCACGTGGTAGCTGGGCGGTAGTGTCGATTTGATGCACATTGGATGTGCATAGATTCAAACATGCGTGGGATAGGCATAAAATCCTGTGCAGAAGGAATGGATCCACAGAAGCTTAGCTGAAATTGGGTGGCGGGGTGAAGAAGGGTTGGTGGTTGAGAGGCTAGGATAGGGGAGGGCAGACTTATACGGGGTCTGTGCCGGAGCCGGTGATGGGAGGCGGGACTGGTGGTTGGGAGGCGGGAAATACTGCTGGACAGACTTATACGGTCTGTGCCCTGAAAAAGACAGGTACAAATCAAGGTAAGGTATACACATATGAGTTTATCGTGGGCAGACTAGATGGACTGTGCAGGTCTTTTTCTGCCGTCATCTACTATGTTACTATGTTACATGCCTTAGTAAAAAGGTCCCTAAATAATGATGGAGAAAATGCAGAACCCTGGGGCGCTCCACAGCTTGGGTTCCATCTGGATGATCTCTCCATATGCCCCTTAACACTATACTAGCCGTTAAGCCCGTTAAAACGGGCGAGTATTAGTATGGGGGTTTTCCAGGGCCCCCTCCCCCTGCCGCTGCAGGGCCCTTCCCCCCACCTCACCACTGCAAGGCCCCCTGCTCTCCTTCCTTCCCTGCCAGCTCCAAGGTACCCCTCCATCCCTCCCCCCAGCTCAAAGGCCCCCTGCCCTCCCTCCCAGTTCCAAGGCCCCATTCCCTCCCAGCTCCAAAGGCCCCCCTCCGTTCCTTCCCCCCATCCCAGCTCCAAGGCCCCCTGCCTGCCCTCCCAGTTCCAAGGCCCCATGCGGTGCCAGCTCCAAGGGCCTCCTCCATCCCTCCCAGCCAGCTCGAAGGCCCCCTTCTGTCCCTCTCTCCCAGCTCCAAGGCCCCCTTCTGTCCATCCCTCCCTCCCAGCTCTAAGGCCCCCCCCTCTTTCTGATCCCTCCCATGTCCAGCATTTCTCCTGTCCTCCCCTCCCCCTCCCCCCCAAGGTCGCCGCCGCCGCCACCGCCCCTCTCTCCCCTGAGTCATTGTTGCTGCTGCTGCCGCCCCCTCCACCCAGGCCAGGCCCTCTCTTCGCTATTGAACTTACATCGCTGAAAACGCAGCAGGGCAGATCAGCTGAGCTGCCATCGGCCTTCCTTCTCTGCCTGTGTCCCGCCCTCGTGTGACGTAACGTTGGCGAGGGTGGGACACAGGCAGGGAAGGAAGGCCGACGGCAGCTCAGCTGATCTGCCCTGCTGCGTTTTTGGCGATGTAAGTTCAATAGCGAAGAGAGGACCCGGGCCGTGTGGAGGGGGGGCGGCGACTCCGGGTGGGGGGAGCAGTGGCGGCGACTTCGGGGGGCAGCGGTTCCCTCCCTCCCCTTCGCGCAGTTTCCCTCTCTGTCCTGCCCTCGTCATCACGTACTGATGCGGGGGCGGGACAGAGAGGGAAGTCTCTACTGCGCATTTGTGGGTGAGTACGGTCACTCACATTTTATATGTTTGATGATCTAATTCTTAAAAGTTTCTCAAACCAAGTCCTGACAGTCCTATTTCTGATAAGTGGGACAGAAGTATAGAATGATTTATAGCATCAAAGGTGGCTTATATATCAAACTGTAATAACACAGTTTGTAGCCCCTGACTCAAATAATGTCTAATTTTAGTTGTAAGAACAAAAAGCATTGTTTCCATATTATGTTGCTGTCTAAATCCATGCTGGGTCCTATGCAGAATGTTAAATGTTTCTTTAAAATTCTGTAATTGTTCATAACATTGACATTCGCACATCAGTCAGTCCATTTATCACAAAACTCCTTATATATAAATAACACTTCCTTTGGAATAAAATTTGGCTGCAGCTTTATTCACCAAAATTCAATAAATAACTCAACTCCACTTAACCTCTTCTTAGTAACATATAAACCTTTTACTACCAGGTTAACTTCCCCAGAGCAGTTTTCTAGTGCTAAGCCATTCGGTAACGAAACTGGCTCTCACTTTCCCCCTCCTTACCCCTTCTACCCCTGTGACTTATGGTGCCGTCAAGCCACATCCTACTCATGGCAGTTCCGCCTCCAAGTTCTTTTTCATTCCATATATTCCTCTGTTGCCTCTTTAACCCCTCCAACAGGCACCCTCTTAAAAGCTGCTACCAATCCCCCCCCCAAACTAATATCCGCCTCACCCACCTCCCTCCCTCTAACTACCCCCCAACCTCTTCCCCAATAGGCCCACCTTACCAAACACAGCGGGCGGGCTGGGAAGGGTCATTAAAACTCACCCCTATCCACCCTCACTCCCCCCTACCCACCTATCTAATACTTTTCAAAGCACCAAATCTCGCTATCCTATCCTTTCCTTTTAATCCTTCCACCAATCCTCATCCCTTTCCCTCTCCTTCACCTTCTGTTGCTACCCTGCCTATCCTCAGCCTGCACCTGCTCATAACCCTTCCCCCTCCCATGCTTCCTTACCACCCCGCTTCTCTTTTACTTGACTGACTTTCATCTCAGTCAATGTTATTACCCCCACAGCCTGAAATGTGAGGGTTTCCTTAACTGAGAATTCCAGCAGCTTTGCCACCCATGGGATACCTGCTACAGGATGATAATTCTCTACTTTTGTCAAGTCAGTGCTTATGGATTTGGGTAAGGGAGTTGAGACGATTCCTGCGAAATATTCTGAATAACATCCGAATTTGAGATTGACATTAACAAATTCTGTAAGCCATCTTAAAACTTCTAATGGCATTTCAGACAACAGACATCAAGATCAGATATGTGAATAGCACATGTAAGACTATCTTGTATCACAAAACCACAGACGTAAACAAGGTACTGCAGTACAAGAGTTGTCATAATATGGCACTCAAGTGTAATCTACCCTATAGTCAGTGACTGAGAATTAAAAGAACATGCTCTGAGTGACAAGATGCAGAATACAGGCTGCAGTGATAGCCGTCATATTTCGTGACAAAGGTTACCAAGTCAAACACATTAGGAAAGGTCACATTAGAGCAGGACAACAAGATAATAGTTCTCTTTTGACTATTCAACCTAAGAAAACTCAGGACAAAGTAATCTGCACCTTGTTTTATGACCACCTTTCTTATGACATGATATACATACTCAAGGAATATTGGTCTATTGTTCAGTCCATTCTGCACTTTGCTGAGAAAGATATATTGGTAGCTTTTAAAAGATACAGGGATTTAAGAAATATCCTTACTCCATCAGCACTTCCAATGCCTCAGATAAAAACACACTGGGGACATTTCCCCTTTCACAAATTCTCTGTCATGTCAACCTCAAAGCCAAGGTTCTAGTACATCCAGTTTATGATAATAAGTACAAACGAACATATTATTGTAACTGTAATACTGAATGAGTTAATTAAGCAGTAATTTTCCCTTGCAAGTTACTGTACATTGGTAAAACTGAGAGCTTTGAACAAAAGCATTATAGAAGACGGGAAGTGCTGTAAAAAGAAATGTACTTTAAAAAACTCTTGTGAAGCACATGCTAGCTAAGTGACATGGATTTGATGATTTATGTTTCATTGTATTACATAAAATAAAACCACATTGGAGTGCTGGAGACATTGATAGACTCTTATTGCAGACAGAACAAAGGTTCATATTCAGATACGATACTATTGCACCAAATGGTTGGAATCAAGAATCTGATCTTTCTGTATTTTTGTAGCCACCAAACAGGACAAGGTTTTTGAAGTAGTGACCACACATTTATTTTTCACAATTTATGTGATTTCTGTACTACAATATATTGGTTTTATATTGCCTTTATTTTGCATATTAGGCTATCACTGTTTTTATATGTATTTATTGATGTTTAATTTGCATGCATTATCCCCCATATTTAGACAGTGCTACTTACGTTGTGCATGCTAATCTGGTCATATTCTGGATTTGCGCACAAGTTAATTATTTAACAAGCCAATCAACGCTGATATTTGCCACTTTACAAGCAATTATTGACTGTCATTAATTAGAATTTACATGCACAACTGTCTAAGCATATTCTGCAAAGTAATGTGCATAAATTCTAATGTGCATTGTTGAGAAAGGGGCATGGCCATGGCCATGGGTGTGGAATGGGTGGGTCATGAACATTTCTAAAAACTATGTGCATTGTTATAGAGTATACTCGGTTTGCGCCTAATTTAGGTGTATGCATTTATACCAAGTTTTATTTGGCATAACTGCCTGTGACTAGTATAGAATCTAGCCCTTTGTGGTTATTATTTATTATTTTAGTGCAAAATATTTGCATTTATTAGTGTATTTATTGATGTGATCATTTTTCATTAATTGTATGCAGTAATTTGTGTTTTTAGCCTTTTTGTAGCACTTGCTGGGCTTGTACTTTATTACTGAGAAGATCATTTATGTTATACAGGATGTCCTAGTTCCAAATGGCATCATTTTTGTCATTGGAACACTTCCAAGATGACCACTGGAACACATAAGATTTTGCACTATTTTTGCACTTTTCAAATGATTTTTCCAGGTTTTTTTTGTTGAAAAATCAAGGTCAACAGACCTAGCAGCATTCAGTTTTGCCATCGGTTTTAAAATATGAAGTTATTAAAAAGTTCAATATTTTAGAGCATTTCAATTGATATTTTATGATTATTTGAGCACATTTCAGGCATTATGTTTACAAGCCTTTGAGATCTTGAAGATCTCTCTTTGTTGTTTTCTTCCTATATCCACAAGTTTTGTGCTTCAGATGCTATTTTCAGTTTATTATTGCTGCATATGAATTTAAGATCTTCCACTATTAATGTATCATGCTTCAATTTCATATTTTGGATCTTCCTTAATAGCATTGATGTTCTTGATCTATCAAGGACACCTCTGCTTGCAATGATTTTATTTTTCCTTCAATGCATTATTTCCAGAGGAGCTGTTGCTTTTTCTCTTTTTCCTCTGGCCCTGTGTCATTGGTAAAACATTCTCAGTAACAAATTTGGCTGCAGAGTACTATATTCAATTAATTTCTGTAATATCTATGGGTTATTCCTTTATATTGATTATGGCTTTATTCATCTTAGTTATCATACTCTTAACCCTTGATCAGTGGTTCCCAAATCTGATCCTGGAAGCACCCCAGCCAGTCAGGTTTTCAGGATATCCACAAAGAATATTCATGAGAGAGATTTGTATATAGCGGAGGAAGTGTATGCAAATCTCTCTCATGAATGATCATTGTAGGTATCCTAAAAACCTGACTGGCTGGGGTGCCTCCAGGACCAGGTTTAGGAACCACTGCTCTAGATGTTAAATTGAACTTGGGTGGCCTTTCCCTCTCATTGAGCCCAGCATATTTATCTATATTCCAATAGGTTAGCGGCTCAACTGATAATTCCTCCACCACTAAGTCTTTCTCCTGCATCTACATATTAGTTGTCATCATGCTGTCAAATCACTAAGAAGGTGCATCAAAATTAGTCATTGTTTGCTGTTTTATTTTTCATTTGATGATGCTTTATTTGGCACTAGATTATATGTAGCAGGCTAGTTCTATGGAGTGCACCTAGATTAGGGTGTGCTTTATAGAATGGGCCTCTTCTTCCTCCTCAGTTGACTTCTGTTCCTGTCCTTTATTAAGCTGTCTTATCTCCACCTCTTCTATCAGAAACATCTTCCATGCTGTCACATCCAAATGCTGTGGCTGCTGTGGCACCTCTTCTTCTGCACTCCTTGTTGAATCACCATTCTTTCTATTTCCCTTTCTGTGGCATCGCTCAGCTGTTTTTAAAACATCCTCACTCAGACATCATTCTTTAATTTGTCCAGTCATGGATCTTAGATTGGTGTCTATTGCACTTTGCAACTTTTCATTTGATCCTCTTTCTTCCATTTTATATACCCTCTGTAATCATTAAACTCCTTTTTATCTTCAAGAATCCACTTCTCTTAGCTTCTGTGGTTTATGTCCTACTGCTGTGAGTCTATGAACTTGGTTTTGGGGGCAATTTCTCCAAATGGGTTAGTCTTGAACATACCATGACAGGAATGAACCTTACTCCCAAACCAGGGCATATTGAGTATGATCGCCAATTAGGTTCATCTTCTGATCATTCAGGTCCATTAAGATTAATGGGGCAATAATTTTTTTCATTTTTAATAAAACTTGCTTAAAACTAGATGGCACAAAGGAAACACCACTCCATGATATTGAGTAATAAAAGACTCTACAGTAGAAAAAGAAGGGCAAAGGGCACTAACAGTGGCATGAAGATTGCAAGCAGATGCGAAAAAGGGCAAAACTACAGAAACAATTAAATGAAGACCTTAAAAGCTAGAAGAGATATATGATTGAAGACACTGTTAAACTTTTGACCAGCATACATTTTTTTATTTCTTCTGCTATTTTGCATATTTGGGGGGAGATTACCATTAAATATATTTTATTATACACATAATTTTTGAGTTAAGAGGAGAAAGAAGCATGTCAATTAGGTAAGGTCATACGAACAAAAGAATAGCCATACTAGGTCAGACTAATAGTTCAGCTAGCCCAGTATCCTTCTTCCAACAGTGGCCAATCTAATCCTAAATCCTAATAAATAAATAAATAGGTCATAAGTACTTGGCAAAAACCAAGTTAGTAGCAACATTCCATGCTACAAACCCCAGGGCAAGCAATGGCTTCCCCCATGCCCATCTTAATAACAAACTATGGACTTCTCTTCCATGGACCTTTCTAAACCTTTTTTTTACACCTAGATATACTAACTGATGTTACCACATACTCCAGCAAAGAGTTCTAGAGATCAACTATTTGAGAGAAAATATATTTCCTCCTATTTGTTTTAAAAGTATTTCTATGTAATTTCACCGAGTGTCCCCTGGTCTTTGTACTTTTAGAATGAGTGAAAAATCAATTCACTTTTATCCGTTCTACATCACTCAGGATTTTATAGACCTCAGTCATATCCCCCCCCCCCTCAGCCACCTCTTTTCCAAGCTGAAGAACCCTAACCTCTTTAGCTTTTCTTCATATGGGAGGAGTTCCATATCCTTTATCATTTTAGTTGCTCTTCTTTGAACCTTTTCTAATTCTGCTATATCTTTTTTGAGATACAGCAACCAGAACTGAATTCAATACTCAAGGTGAGGTTGCACCATGGAGTAATACAGAGGCATTATAATATTCTTGGTTTTATTTTGCATCCCTTTCCTAATAATTCCTAGCATCCTGTTTGCTTTTTTTTGACCGCCGTCGCATAATGGAAAAAAAAGATTTCAGTATATTGTCTAGTAGAGGAGTGTGGTAGCCGTGTTAGTCCACTCTTAAGGTTATCAATAGAAATCAAACAAAATAAAACATGGAAAAGAAAATAAGATGATACCTTTTTTATTGGACATAATACATTTCTTGATTTGCTTTCGAAGGTTGCCCTTCTTCGTCAGATCGGAAATACGATCTGACGAAGAAGGGCAACCTTCGAAAGCGAATCAAGAAATGTATTAAGTTATGTCCAATAAAAAAGGTATCATCTTATTTTCTTGTCCATGTTTTATTTTGTTTGATGTATATTGTCTACAATGACAACTAGATCTTTTTCTTGAGTGCTGACTCCTAAGGTGGACCCTAGCATCAGGTAACTATGATTTGTATTATTCTTCCCTATGTCTATCATTTTCCATTTTTCCACATTAAATTTCATCTGCTGTTTGGATGCCCAGACTTCCAGTTTCCTAAGGTCTTCTCTTACAAATAACAGAAAACAGAGAAGGAATGACTGGTAAGAAATACTACTGTAATTTTCAGCTCTTTCATTAATTCTTTGAAATATCACATCCCTTTGGATAGAGGACACTGATGCAACCCATAAAAATATATTAGAAAAAAAAAACTGGGCAATCCAATTGTGCTTATATGTCTACAAAATATATGTTTTTCCTATGTTCATAAACTGAGAATAATCAAAGGTAGAGAGTACATTTTTGTATGCAGTCATTCTTTTTTGTATAAATGTAGCCTTTCTGTTGTAAATTCTGATGGGTTATCATCAGTCCATAAGCAGATTTGAATTTCTTATTTTTGCTAGTAAAGCATGCGATGAACTGCTAGAAATCAGTGCCTGAATTGTACATAAAGGATAAAATGTATGGGCCAAAGAAACCAAAGGGCAGTAAAATACAGGTTTCAGACATGCTGTGCAGAGCAGCATTAATCAGGCCAAAAGCATATAGATGAAAACATTTATATATGTTTTACAACCCTAGCAACAAGTCAATGTAGTTTAATGTTTCTTAGTGTTATATTTCTTACCTGCTCAGCTCATTAAAGAGAAGGCATGAATTGCAGTTTCTCCCTAGGTAGGTTCTCCAATGTGGTTAAAATAATTCATTTGAAAAATTTGGATGTTTCCTTATGTTCAGGCATTAATACAAAATGACTGATTTGCAATGTTGCCTTGCACCATATTTTGCAGCTCTTATTATGCTTGAGACCCTGCTGAGTTTGTATGATGTCATTGTGTGATCGACGCCCCTGCTGATACAAAAGCAGGCACTGAAATAATGTTGCATCAGCAGGAAAGAAGCTGCAATTTTAGCAAACAGAGGAGCCTGTTCACCAAAGGGCAGTAGGGTTGTGCCAGCTTATGAGGTGATTCGGGTTACCGCCGGGAGCCCTCACCGCTACCTAAATAGGAGGCGGTAAGGGCTCTGGCAGTAAAAGGCTGCATGGCAATTTTTTAATTACCACAAAGCCAAAACAGATCAAAATGGTAAAGGGTACCAATTGCTTTTACATCATGTATTGGACTTGGAGGGGCATTTTTGATATGGCGTCCAAGTCCGACTTTAGCTAAAAACGTCCAAAATCTGAAAAGGAAAGAAGGTCATTTTCAAAAAAAGAAAAAACATTTTTATATATATATTTTTTTAGAATACCGATTCAAACAAGGTTTTGTGCTTTGGACATTTTGTTTTTTGGTCCATTTTCGAAAAAAAAAAAAAAAAAGTGCCAAATGTAGAAAATCAAGCCATTGGGTTGTAGATCGACCCAGAAATTTTAGCAGACTGGTCCCCCAGACATCCCAGAAGAGCAATGGGGAACCCTAGGGGGCAATTCTATGCACTTCATACAAATGTTCCTAGGTACACATCCCACCTTTGCTCCCTTATCTTGTCCCCTGAGCACTGCACCGACCACTACACTACTTCAGGAACCTGCATGCTGCTCTAATAAACCTGGCTATAACATCTGAAGCTGTCATAGAGGTTGGTAAGTCATATTGTCATTCATATTTTTTTTGGGGTGGGAGAGGTTTTGTGACCACTGGAGGATACTGGGGGGGGGGGGGGTCATCTCTGATTCCCTCCAGTGGTCATCTGGTTATTTAGGACACCTTTTTGTGCTTTGTTATAAAAAAAAGGTCTCGCTCAAAATGTCTTAGTTTTAGTTTTGTTTTGTTCCATTATAGCTGAAGAATGTCTAAGTCTTAGGAATGCCCAAATCCCACCCTTAATATGCCCCCAACACACCCCCTTGAGATTTGGATGCACTGCAGACAAACAGTATAGAAAAATATCTGAAAAATAGATTTGGATGTTTTGGTGAGAAAAATATCCAAATGCTGCTTTATGCCACTTTTCAGACATTTTACTCTTTCAAAAATGAGCCCCTTGGTTTCTTGTCCTTGGTACTGTGCACAAGCTTTTCCACTGCAGAGATCTTCAGCTTTATTTTGGCTTATGCATGCGAATGGGGTGCCTCTGACTAGGTTTCTGTGCACTTCAGTGTTGAAACGTTGTCTATTGTTTTGTGGACTGGACACTAGGCTTTACGGAACACATTCATTACGTATTGGCACAGTTAATTCTGTAGCAACATGGGGAGGGTCAGTGAATTTAATTAAGAGGGTGGGTAGATGGCATTCTAACAAATTCAAGTGTTATGTGAGATCTGGGAATAAATTTGCTGCTTGGTAATGTTTTTTTCTTTAGTACCCCTAGCATGTCCTGTAGTCTCAGAAGTTTGTGTTTGGCTGTTCAGCCATTCTTACATTTGTTTGGCACAGAAGAGAGTGACTTCAACACAATGGGGTCCTCATTTATGCTTCACTTCTTTAGGAGTATGTATTCATTGACTTGGATTGCAAGGTATGTCATGGGATCAACTGCTTCCCCTTCTGTTACAAGCTTATTTTTTTCTCCTTTCCAGCCATGCTTCTTATTCATTTAGGAGGTGATGACTTGTGCAATGTGAAAGGTGTGGAATTGATTCGATAGATGAAGCATGCTTGGTGTTATTTCCCAACTACCAAATTTATCTGGTCTCAAATTGTTCCCAGATTGATTTGACATGGGGTAGTCAAAGTATATGCTATAGAATGACTGAGGAAGCAAGTGAATGCTGAAGTGTCTCACTTTGTCATTTGGGGGCTCTAATTTTGTTGCATCATCTCATTACTACAGATTGTCCAAGTTTATTTAGAGCAAATGGTATCCATCGTTCTGATATAGGGTTAGATATTTTTCTGTCCAATATCCTGGATATACTGGAGTCTTGTGTGGATTTTCAATGACCAGCAGCTGGGGGAGTGGGACAGCAGTGACAAGATGAGCTGTGACTGCTAGTAGTGGGGAGCTTAAAGGATCATTTACATTTTCAGTGTGAATTCAGAAGTGATATAGTTGGGGAGTTTATTGAAAGGGAGTTTCTGGTTCATTTGCGGTACTGCCATGGACATGGAGGGAACAGGTTGGTTCAGCAGAACCATGAACCATACCTAGGGGGTCAGCAAGAATTTGATATGTCAGTACGAGACTTTTGACTAAGAGGGGTTTCTTGCATTATTGTTGTAATGACCATTTAAGTGTGACGTTATTAAAGTTGACTTGAAGCCTTCCAGAGGAAAGTGACAAGAATGATATGGAGCTTGTGCCAAAAGACATATGAGAAGAGACTGGAAGACCTGAATATGTATACCTAGAGGAGAGGAGGAACATGGGAGATATGGTACAGATGTTTACATTCTTGGAAAGTATTAATATAGAAACAAATATTTTCCAAAGAAGGGAAAGTGGTAATACTAGAGGAATGAATTGAGGTTGCAGGATGGTAGACTTCGGAGAATGTCAGAAAATTCTTTTTCATGGAGAGGGTGATGGGTGCCTAGAATGACCTTCTGAGGAAGGTGTTGAAAAAAAAACTGTGGCAGAATTCAAAAAGGCGCGGGATGAACATAAAGGAAATCTAATTAGAAAATAAATGGTATAAAAAACAATACTTAATAGGTTGCATATGTGTTTGCGTGTCCAGTGGTGCTTAGATGGTGACTCTGGCTGCATCAACAAAGGCCGGTGCTGAGCTGGCTAGTATGGTCTGAGTCCTGCATATGGCAATCCAGTTTAGGGTGGGCTGGAGAGCTTCGACGGAAACTCCAGTGGTTTGGAACATGAGAACAGTGCTGGGCAGACTTTTACGGTCTTTGTCCCACAAATGACAAGATGGATTTGAATAGGCTGGAGTGGACTTTGACAGCAACTCCAGTTGTTAGAAGATAAGGATGGAATCGGGCAGACCTCTATGGTCTATGTCCCAGAAACATCAAAGAAAAACCTTGATCAAGTAAATAACATCATGTTCATTGTTGATTTAAATCTTGAATTGATAATGAATGTGACTGTTGGGCAGACTGGATGGACCATTCATGTCTTTGTCTGTCATCACTTACTATTTTATTATATTACTATGAAGTTGGTTAATAAAGCTGCAGCCGATTTAATCCACAGTTTGAGTGAAATGTTGTTTATGTATTTATTTATGGATATGAATGTTGTTGATGAAAAGGGAGTGTGAATGCCTATATTAAGCTCCACCCTGGATTTTACACTGCGGTGGTTTAACATGGCTGAACCAACTGGGATAATAAGGAGCAGTAGCAGTGAAGCAGCTAAGATAGGGTAATGAGCTGTTTGATTGAAAGATTGGTGGATCTGAATCAGTTAGGGGAGGAAAAATGAAAGTGTGAGGAGAATTTTAAGCAGGTTTGCAGTTTGTTTGTGAGCCCAGGTGGGTGATTTTAATTTTAGCTGTCCTTCCCAGCCTACCTTCCTTTGTGGGGTTGGGAGGTATTTTGTTGTGGGGTGGTGATTGTTATATTGGATGGTAGGGAGATTTAAAGGGGGATGTGGGGTCGGTATGTTGCTGCGGGGGGTTGAAAGATCGTTTACTTTTCAGTGTGAATTCAGAAGTGATACAGTTGGAGAGTTTATTGAAAGAGAGTTTGGGGTTTGTGTGTGGTACTACCATGGACATAGGGGAATGGGTTGATTCAGTGGAATCATAAACCATACCTTTGCAGTCTGTGAGAATTTGACATGTCAGTACAAGGTTGTCTGACTAAGAGGAGGGGTTGTATTATTGTTGTAATTGACCATTTAACTGTGAAGTTATTAAAAATTATTTGAAATTGGTTAATAAAGCTGCAGCTGATTTAATCCACAATTTTGAGTTGTGTTGCTTATTTATTTATGGATATGAAAGTTGTTGATGTAAAGGGAGTGCAAATGCCTATGATATGGTTTCAAATAGGAGTATTCTATCTGTAAAGTATGCAAAGACATGTGCAATGACTTTTTCAATTGCAAGGCTTCTGTTGTGGAATGATCTTCCTGGATATTTGCAATTATGTGGCAGTGTGGAACAGTTTAAGAAGAGCACCAAAGTATCGGCCTGCCTATCTGACATTGCTGCCTGGATGTCCAACCGCTACCTGAAACTGAACATGGCCCAGACAGAGCTTATCGTCTTCCCACCCAAACCCACTTCTCCTCTCCCTCCACTCTCTATCTCAGTTGATAACACCCTCATCCTCCCCGTCTCATCTGCCTGCAACCTCGGAGTCATCTTCGACTCCTCCCTCTCCTTCTCTGCGCATATCCATCAGATAGCCAAGACCTGTCGCTTCTTCCTCTATATCATTAGCAAAATTTGCCCTTTCCTCTCTGAGCACACCACCCGAACTCTCATCCACTCTCTCATTACCTCTCACCTTGACTACTGCAACCTACTCCTCACTGGCCTCCCACTTAGCCATCTATCCCCCCTTCAGTCCGTTCAGAACTCTGTTGCACGTCTTATCTTCCGCCTGGACCAATATACTCATATCACCCCTCTCCTCAAGTCACTTCACTGGCTTCCGATCAGGCACCGCATACAATTCAAGCTTCTCCTACTAACCTACAAATGCACTCGATCTGCAGCCCCTCCTTACCTCTCTACCCTCATCTCCCCTTACGTTCTTACCCGTAACCTCCGCTCTCAAGACAAATCCCTCCTTTCAGTGCCCTTCTCCACCACCTCCAACTCCAGGCTCCGCCCTTTCTGCCTCGCCTCACCCCATGCTTGGAATAAACTCCCTGAGTCCATATGCCAGGCCCCCTCCCTGCCCATCTTCAAATCCTTGCTCAAAGCCCACCTCTTCAATGTCGCCTTCGGCACCTAACCACTACACCCCTATTCAGGAAATCTAGATTGCCCCAACTTGACATTTCGTCCTTTAGATTGTAAGCTCCTTTGAGCAGGGACTGTCCTTCTTTATCAAACTGTACAGCACTGCGTAACCCTAGTAGCACTTTAGAAATGTTAAGTAGTAGTAGTAGTAGTAGCTTGAAATGTTAAAACGTGTGGTTGAGCTTGCTGTTTTCAGTGCTGTTGGATTGATGACAAACAGTTTGTATTTTGTTGTCTGTTTTTTATTATGTCTGCTTTTTTATTGTATTCTGCTTAGTTGTAAGTGGATTAGACAGTTTAAAAACAGAAATAAATAAGTAAATAATCAGCTAGCTCATGCACATTACCACCACCGTTAGTATGTCCATAATGCTGGATCCATTATCACTATCTAAATAGGAAGCACTAAGCACTCCCATGGTAATTTTTACGAGGCTCACGGTAATGCAAACAGTTCGCACCCAGAAACTCAAAAATGCAAAAATGCCTTTTTTTGCTGGCTGCACTAAAAATGTGCTTAGCATTGGGGTAAGTCCCGCATAAGAGCATGTTAAGCATATTTCTTTGCACAGCTTATTAAAAGGATCCCTTTAGCTATTATCTTCAAGTTATTCAAGAATTATACTATCTTCAGTTTCTTTGTATAGTTCAATACAGGGCATTTATACAGAAATATGAACAAGAGCAAGATATTTTTATATTTTAAAAAGTATCTGAATAACTTTTAAAATGTGTCAAAGCTAACTGATTAGCCAAATACATTTGAATTATGCATTCAGTTACTGGAAACAAAACTAACTACTTTCTCACCTTTTAGTCATATGCATATTATACAATAGCTTTCCAGGTGAACCTGTAAAGTAATGGCTTTTGAAAACACCAGGGAATTCTCCCAAGAAAGGAAAAGATGATTTTATTAATTAATATTTCATTAGCAAATGTTTTGCAACACAACTGAAACAGCTTTCAAGGTGCTTCTACCTGGCAAAAAATGAATCAAACCAGTGATTTATTTTGACTAATTTTATTCTATAAACACTTCTGGAAGAAAAAAAGTGAATTTCATACTGACAGGGATGCTACCATGTGTGGCTGAAGAAACTTCTCTAAACCACACGAATGTTTCTGAAGGGTCTGGCCTTTGAAGCAATTTCTTCAGATATCAGTCTTTTTGGCAAGTGCTTATCAAAGGTGTTGACATAGTATCAGTCAATAATCCACAGGCTTATCATCAAATTCCACAAGACCTCACTTCAGTGATGTAGCAACAGTTTGAAGGTCATAATGCCCTCTGAAGGTCAACATACTGAAACAGAATTCAAAGAGTTTCTGCACACAGAGATGAACTTGCTGTTTTTGCTGCAGCCTACTTCAATCAGGAGTTACTTTCTGAATAATCAAGCAACAGTTCACAAATACTTCTAAGCTGCACTTTCCTAATCCAGAGGTGTGATAGAGTGCAGCCAACCATGGTAATTCGACTTGGAACAAGTTATTATCAGATTGAAACATGATGGTAGGCTGAAAGGTGCTGGGGACTTTAAAGACTTCAGATGTCCTGGTGAATGAAATATGCTGTGCTCTGTTTGTTTCCCTCCCTCCCCTTTAAAGTTTATGATTTATATGGGCCAAGTGAGCTTTTTGCAACAAATATAGTTGAGTAAAATGGAAGACAGAATAACTTTTAATATCATTCAAAAACAACAATTAATTTTCAGGAGTTATATTCTGTACATATGCAAGGTTTCAGGGAGAATAAATTGTCTTAAAACTGTTTTGCTAATATCCCTGCCTGCTTTGTCCTGCCTTAGGGCATTTTCAGGTTGACCTGTTTAATGATGAGTGCAACAGCCTGTCAGAGGCAGGAGATGAGCATATAAAAACATTGAAAATACTAGTTGAATGATTTTGATATATAACATACATTTTAATTTGCATTTGTAAAAGTCTCCATTGCCTTGTTTCTGTAATACCAGCACCACAAAGATTCAATAATTATCTAAATATGTAATGATGGCTGGGGAAGAGGGGATCTCTTCTCAGAGAGTGTTGTACACATGTGATATTAATCTGCATGTGCACACAGTCCAAAACATCAGGTTTGAGGTGATGGGTTGGTATTAAGCAGTGTTGGAGAGACTATTAGGGAAGGAGGAAGCCTAGCATTTGCAGGGATTGAGAGAGTGAGAATGGCTTCTAAGGCCAGGAGGGGAAGGATGGTAGAGTGACTGCTAGGGTAGGGGAACAGTGTAGCTGAAGGGTTGAAACTATGAATGTTGGACTGGTAGGAGGGGAAGTGGAGAGAGTGACTGCTAGGGATGGGGAAGGCAACAGCATAAGAGCCTGTTCCAAAGGAAATTCTCTGGTATTAGCTAATTTTTATCTTAATATACTGAAATATTTTTAAATATATTTTAACTATGCTAATTATTTATCTCTATAAAGCTAATACTTGGATAAATAAATTAGCTCTCTATGCAAAGTTTTGATTTTGTTAATATGAGGTATTTTGGTACTTATAGAAGTAATAACCTACTCCTTTTAGTGTTAAGAACAATGGCATGGATACATTCAAAAGTGATGTGCTTTCATTTGAAACAACATAGAAAATGTAACCAGAAATGTCAGAAAAAAACACAAAACTGTCAGTTCTTTGGAAAGTATTCTGGGACCTTTGTTAAATTCCTTTCCTTGTTGAATTCTTGGACTTACAATTCAGAATTCTTGTGTGAAATTCCCACTTACTATTGTACTCATAGGATCCGGCTCCATGGGTGCTGTGGGTGCTTGAGCACACCCAATATTGAGAAAATTCCTTGTATGTATTCAGGGAGATGTTATTTCCATTGGGCTTAGCACCCCAAATAATTTTGAAAAGTTGGCTCCTGTGATTGTACTATCAGAGGCACTGACTGAGCTTATTCCAGAATCTGGTTGTCCAGTTAAGGATACATTTCAGAAATTCTGTGAAACCATATTCTAGGAAAGTAAAATATGCAATTGGTCCCTGTATCTGGAAACATCTAGTAACTTTTTAAAGAATATTCTGAGCCTTTTGCTGAAAGATTTGATGGTACTCAAGAAACATTAGCAGAGTGCTAAGCTAACCTGTCCAAGTGGGAGATTTAAACACATTTCTGAATTTCCAACAAACCTATCCTGATGCATAAGGAGAATTACCCTTGGTACGCTGGATAAAGCCTTGGCCAAAATGAACATTTTTTGAATCCTATATAGACCTTTAATCTGGTGTGAAATTTGATACTGACGTTTTTCCCCACATGCATGTATTACCTTTGTAAAATACATGTGTAGATTTTGGTCCCTCTAAAACCATACCCAAACTACACCTCTATATAGTTTGGCTCTCCATATATAAATAGTGGCTTTTTGAAATTGTTATTTAAACATGGATGTGATATACACATAAAATATTGCTATTTACATATGGTTTGGATAGTTTCCTAAAAGAAAAGTCTATAAGCCATTATTAAGATGGACTATGGAAAATTCACTGCATATTCTAGGATAAGCAGCATAAAATGTATTTTTACTGTTCTGGGATCTTGTAACCTGGATTGGCCACAGCTGGAAGCAGGATACTGGGCTAGATGGGCCATTGTTCTGACCCAGTATGGCTATTTTTATGTTCTTATATTATTATGACTACATGAGATCCACATATTATTAATGCAATTACCAAAACCACATCATACCATAAGTAACAACACTATCTTTCAGGGATTTATGCAATGGAATGAACTAGAACATAGAGGAGCTAGTGTACAGTGGCGGCCTCTTCGGTACACTCAATGGAATTCACATAAAATCTTTCCATGCCAAGACAATGGCTCACAGACTCTTTTTGTTATTATTATTTTATTTAGAAGTTTAAATCATTGTTATATCAAGGATTTACACTTGTACAGGAAAGTGCAGTAAGAATCAAACATATTAAAAAATATTAAATAATACATATAAGTTGTCACTCAACTCCACATTATTGGATTCCATGATAAATGAAAAAGAGGAATATAAGGCAAAAAATGTTTCTAAAGCAAACTTTGCACCTAAGACGGAACTGGTATTAAATGATTCTAATTACTCCCTTCAAGATCTTTTTGAGGCAACAAAAGATGTTAAATGAGAGGTTTCCATGAATACATATTTAACTGCATTATATCTTATTATACATTTACAGGGAAATCTCAAATAGAATGTCCCCCCTAATTGCAAACCAGCAGATTTCAAAATCTAAAATTGTTTCAGCCTTCGCTGTGTTTCCCTCAAAACGTCAGGGAACAAAATAATTTTAAACCCCAAAATAATGTCTCTTTATTCTTAAAAAAACATTTGGAAGAGCCACTGTTAATGGCTCACAGATTCTGTATAGGTTGCCCAAATTCGGGCACAGATACCAGATATGCAAGTAATGTAATAAATAGTTTGATAGTTTAAAACACTTGATATACCACTCTATTTTGTAATACAAAATTAGAGTGGTTTACAATATTAAAAAAACAAAACAAATAAAAATAGAAAAGAATGCCCTAAAATATAGGATAGACTCAAACACACAGAATCCACATCTAATCCTTTACCCTCCACAGCTCTTCTATCCCTGCAGGTTACTCAACTAAACCACAACAATTATACTGCTTGGCTCAGAAAGTTTGAAAAGATATATGTTTATAATTTTACTTTACACTGTTTAAGTGACTCTTCTGAATATCAATGGAGAGCTGATTCTACATAAACAGGGTGTACAAAAAACCCCCACACACACTCCCTAGCTGATGTTCAATGGACTTAGGCCTGGGCTGGAATTGCTAACATTGAAGCATCCTTGACCCCAAAGCCCTACATGGAATACAAGGCTGAAGCAAGGCAGATAAATAATCAGGTACCATATACAATGCACTATGTGCCAAAGATAATATTTTAAACCAAGGTCTATATTCAACCAGGAGCCAATAATATTTAATATAAAGAGGGGTCACATGGAGGGGAATAATCGAACGGTGCCGGCGATCTATTTTGGCGACACCGCAAAGAGCTGGCTGAACCGTATTATCGAAAAAGATGGCCGGCCATCTTTTCTTTCGATAATACAGTTTGGACCGGCCAAATGCCAGAGTTTGCCGGGTTTGAGATGGCCAGTTTTGTTTTTCAGCGATAATGGAAAAAAAATGCTGGCCATCTCAAACCTGGCGAAATCCAAAGCATTTGGTCGTGGGAGGAGCCAGCATTTGTAGTGCACTGGTCCCCCTGACATGCCAGGACACCAACTGGGCACCCTAGGGGGCACCTCTAAAAATTTTTTAAAAATATACAAATACCTCCCAGGTGCATAGCTCCCTTACCATGGATGCTGAGCCCCCCAAATCCCCCCAAATCCCACTCCCCACAACTCTATACCACTACCATAGCCCTTATGGGTGAAGGAGGGCACCTACATGTGGGTACAGTGGGTTTTGGGGGGGGTTGGAGGGCTCAACGCTTACCACCAAAAGTGTAACAGGTAGGGGGGATGAGCCTGGGTTCGCCTGCCTGAAGTCCACTGCAACCAACACAAACTGTTCCAGGGACCTGCATACTGCTGTCAGGGAGCTGGGTATGACATTTGAGGCTGGCATACAGGCTGGCAAAAAAGGTTTTTATTTTAATTTTTTTAGTGTGGGAGGGGGTTGTTGACCACTGGGGGAGTACGGGGAGGTCATCCCCCATTCCTTCCGGTGCTTATCTGGTGAGTTGGGGGTACCTTTTTGAGGCTTGGTCGTGAAAATAAAAGGACCAAGTAAACCCGCCAAAATACTGAGTAACACCGCTTTTTTTCCCATTATGCGCTGAAGCTGGCAATCTGGTAGCCACGCCCATGCCAGCCCATGTCCCACCTTCGCTACTCTGCTGACACACCCCCTTGAACTTTCGCTGGCTTGGCGACGGGAAAGAGGCGATGGTGTCAAAAAAGCAGCTTTCGATTATACCGATTTCAACGCTTTTGAGAGATAGCCAGCCATCTACCGATTTATGTCGAAAATAATCTGGACGGTCACTCATGGCCAAACCTCCCAACAACCTAATCCCCGAGTTCTGGACTGTACATAAATGCTTTAATAATCAATGAGGGATAGCTTTATCAACTACACTACCATAGGCGGTCGGTGGCCCAACTGTTTGGGGAGGCTAAAGGGGGTGGGGCCAGGGGTGGAGCCTAAATCCATAATTGTCTGATAACACAGAGAAAAAAATAAAACTAAAAGTCACAATGCCTTTTATTAAATTTAGATATTAGATATGTATCATATGTCAAAGAATAAAGTGGTTGCTCAAAGCATATACTAACCACAATCGCTCAACTGCAAAACACTATGCACAACTTTGTGCAAAAACACACTCAGAACCTTACTGTACCATAAATATGACACTGGGCAGAACCTAATACACCATTAGGGGCTTATAGCCCATTTAGTTATGTTTAAACAAAAGAGATCTGCATTAAAAAATATATTTATTTTTATTTTGACCTATAAAACCACTTGTCCCTGAAACATGCCTAAAAACAGAATAATTTATTTATTACATTTGTACCCCGCTCTTTCCCACATACAGCAGGTCCAGTGCACCTTATATAGTAAAACGTATGCAACACTTATGCCCTGCAGCATCCTAACCCTTCTGAAAAAATGTCTGCACTGAAGAAGACAGGCAACAATGGGCCTCAGCATGGGACTGTGCTCAAACTTCCACACTGCATTTTATTGAGCAGTAACAGATTAGGAAAGGGGAAGAGGCTGGATATCTGGGGAGAGGTGGAATGCTTTGTGAGGGGACAGGGTAGTTAAGAAAATGGACAGGGAAGGAGAATGGAAATGATGAACAAGGAGAGTAAAGAGATGCTGGAAGCTGGGGTGGGGGTGGGGTGCTGAACATAGTGGTGGGAGGTAATAGGAAAGAGGATTGACACTGGGAGAAGGAAGGTGGATGTTGGGCACAGAAAGAAAGAGGGAGAATGGACATGGGGGGGTGGGATCCTGAACCTTGGGGTAGAAAGAGGGAATTGCTGGGTATGGGGGGGGGAGGACATCCTGGATATGGAAAAGAGAAGAAGTTGAGAGTGGCTGGTGCTAGACGGGGGAGGGGGGCACAGCTGGAGGTTTGGATCGGAGTCGTACAAACATATTCAGGCCAGTTCTCTCCTCTCCCCCGTGGGGCCTCTAGCCGATCCAGCTCTGAATAAACCCTCTGAGAGGCTGCCAGTACCTTCACGAGCTCCTTCCGCCGCCATTTCTTCCCGCTTCCACAGTCTCAGTCCAATTTTGAGCTAGGCGCCATTTTCCCCACTGCTCACCGCTTCCGCAATTCAACCACAGTCAGCCTTGTTCTGCCAGCGTCGGGGCTTCTCCTCAGGCGCGTCCTGGACGGAACTCCCGCCTACTCTAATGCAACTTCCTCAAAGGTGGGACTGAAATGCGCCTGAAGAGAAATCTGGCCCTGACGCTGGCAGAAGGCTGACTGTGATTGATCGCCGGTGCCCAGACAGAACTCTTCAGACTTCAGGGCAGTAAAAATGACGGTCACGGCGGCAGCAGAACAAACACAAGGAGGAGATGCAAGACAGGCAGCGATCATGGTTGGGCTGGGGAGGCTTAGCCTCCCCAAGCCTCTTATACGGGGCGCCTATGCACACTACCATAGTCCAACTTTGAAATCAATAACAATTACAAAAAATATGCATATTTAACATTGCCTTATCAAAATAAAAATGAACCACTCGCAGCATTGCAAAGTAGAAAAGCCAAAATGCATTACTCAAGAAACCTGCTGCTCAAATTGCAACCTAGAATCGATCCATACCCTCAAGTACTGAAAGGAATCGACTAGCTGTACCCTACCCTCTAAAAATTGCAACAGCACATTGGAACAAGGCAAATGCCCTGTTGACCAACAAGCCGTAGTCTTGCCTACAATCAGAATTAATCTTTTCTGTGTCATCCAATCTTCAATTGCAAGTAAAAAACCTTACCATGAGGAAAGATCTGGAGCAGCATAACAGCAAAATCACACCAACAATATATCATCTGCATACACATATATTCCCACAGAAAATCATTGAATCACCTGCATTAGGGGAGACAAAAATAAATTAAACAATAAGGGGAACAGGGCAGATCCCTGAGGCACCCTGCAAGGCATAGCATGAACAGATGAACATTCTCCCCCACTCTGCACAAAAAAATGATTAATTTTGAAGGAATAAAGAAAAACAACCCAAAACTCGGCCACCCAAGCCTAAAGCAGCTAACCATTCCAAAATCAATTGATAATACAGAAGATCAAATGAAACTGTTAAATCCAAAGATATGGCCAGGGCTACTCAACTCTTATCCAACTGTGCCTTAACATCACTCAATAATAGGGACAACAGGATCTCTGTCCCATGACACACTCTAAACCCAGACTGGTAAGGGCTCAATGCATCAGACTGTCCAGATAATCCAACAATCATCACAAGACCACTTTCTTCACTATTTTGCTAACACACCCACATTTGAAATAGGCCTATAATTGGCCACATCCATAACATGCTTAAGGGCTGGGCACATGACAGCTTTCTTCCAAGGAGAAGGGTTGATCCCTTCTCCAAACTCTTACACACCAAAGCTTGCACCATAGGCATCAAACCGTGTCACCGCTGCTTAACCGGGTTCCAAAACCTCCACACCCTCAATCCTTTTATCACATGAAGAAACTCACCCAACAATGGCATTCTAAACTCACTCCACCCTCTAACAACACCCTCCGATGTCCCTCAAAAAACAGCTGCCTCCATAAAGGGTCAAATGGAGGGACAAAATCGAACGGGGTGCCCAAGTTTTCCTGAGGGCATCCTCGCAAAGGGGCGGGGAAACCCATATTATCGAAACAAGATGGGCGTCCATCTTGCCAATCGAAGCAACTCACAGTGCTTACACAATAGCAATAAAACAATCAGTAAAATTTTCTTCTTAAGCAAAAATGTAGGCATAAAACCCACTTTCTTTTCATAAATGTAACTTTTAAATTTGTATATATCTAAATATAACTAAAGGGGATAGTTACTAACAATGTTAAATTGCAAAATTGTGTGTTATTTTATTGCAATGTTAATTTAAGGTACCATGAGCTGATGAGAAGCAAATGCATGCAAAATCATTATTATTCAAATCAAATTACATAGTTTGCATTGAATTTGCATTGAATTCCACATGCTGTATTATTCTTTGAAACATAATGCCAGCTGAAAACTGTTGCTATTTTTCCAACCCAGGAGCAGTTTGTATGTACTATCTTAAAGGATAAAATACATTGGGGGGTCCCCCTCTCTATCAGTAGTACTCCCCAAGGTACTCTCAATTCCCCCCAGAACCCTCCCCCCACCAAGGCAGGATTAACCCACCAATGAGCCCTAGGCAAACAAGTATACTGGTACAACCTGCCCTCTGGCCCCATCTCCCCATCTCTACCACATTCCTACCCAACTGTTGGCGACCGGCTCTGCACAGCATCATCTTTTTCTCTCCCCTCTCCTACCTCTATCCAACATTCCCTTTTCTCTTCTGTTCTCTCCCCCCCCCCCCCCCCCACCACCACCATACACTCTCAGGTCCAGCATTTCTCTTGGAGTGAAGTGTACTAGAGGCCATGTTTACTAAGCCGCTTTGTAGGCACGCTAGCGTTTTTAGTACACGCTAAAAATGTTAGCACACCTTAGTAAACAGGGCTCTTCGTTTGTTTCTTATTTTTTTCTCCTGAGAAGGCAAAGGGTGAAAATATGCCTCCTGTTCAGGTCATCTTGGATAAGGTGATATTAGCCAGACAAGAGCAACAGGTACCTATCTTAGTCTCAATGCACCAGCTCTGGTGGTTTCCACCTCTTGTAGGGTAAGTTATGTGGACACTTGATGGTGTCATATAGTATTTATTTATTTACATTTGTACCCCACACTTTCCCACTCATGGCAGGCTCAATGCAGCTTACATGGGGCAATGGAGGGTTAAGTGACTTGCCCAGAGTCACAAGGAGCTGCCTGTGCCTGAAGTGGGAATCAAACTCAGTTCCTCAGGACCAAAGTCCACCACCCTAACCACTAGGCCACTCCAGTGATGCTGATGGCCTTATGAAACAATGTGACCTCATCAACATGTAAATGTTTGGTTAAAACTTAAATGCAAAAAAAAAGGAGGGTCAAGAGATGAACCAAGGATGAGGTTATGATTTAGAGCCAGATTCTATAAATGGTATCTAAAATCTAGATGTGTCTGAAGAAAGCACTTAGTGCTATTCTATATAACATGCCTAAAGTTAGACGTGGTGTATAGAATAGGAGAATGCACTTAAATGTAGGCAGGGCCACATATACCACTGAAAACCTAGTGTAAATACCTGCACCTAAATGTAGGAACAGTCCCCCAAATTCTGTAACAATGTGCACACTCCTCACATGGCCATGGGAATTCTATAATATGCCTGCACTTCTCCCATGGCTGTGCACCCTTTTCTGCTATGTGCATTAGAATTTACCTGCACATCTTTTTTGAATACTTCTAAAAAGAAGTGCACTTAAATTCCAATGATTATTATTATTATTATTATTAATGACATTTATATCCCGCATTATTCCAAAAAAGCTAAGTTTATTGTGGCTTACAATAAAGATTAAATAGACAGAAAATGAATGCAGCCATCTTAACAAAGTATTGAAGTGACTAGGAATAGCAGATTAGCAAATCAACTGCACAAGAGTATAAATAGACAAATTCATAATACAGAAAAAGAGAAGACTGTCAGCTAGTTGACAATTAGTAATGGTAATTGATTGTTATTAGCCAATTATCATCACTGATTGGTGTATTACTCAAGTAGCACACATAAATTGGGCGCACACCCAATTTAACACACTCTACTCACTGCGCTTTATATAAAATCTGGGGGAAAGTGCTGATATTCAGCACTATCCCATTAAACATAATTCATTAATGTAAAAAAACAAGTATAAAGATAACCAATTAATGTATCCAGTTAATTTTATTGAAATATGTTCAGCAGTACCAGCTCAATGAAATATCTCTTTAAATAACTTGTTAAAGGTTACTGGCATTCCCAGTATATCATAACAGGCCCCCTTCAGAATATCAGCAAAGATAGATAGCCCTACTTTACATCCTTGTCTGGCATTTTAGACTATACAAGTAAAGGTGAAGCTCCAGAATAATCTGGGAAAACAGGGGCTGAACTAAGCCTTCCCCACTCACTCAGTGGCTTGGTGACATCATCAGCCAATAGATACAGGTTTTGCTGAGCAGAAAGCAGCTTTGCTGCCCACTCACTTTTTGTAGAATGTTTTTGGATGTGAGGATTATTCTTTTTTTTTTTTTTCATTGCAGCTTGGGCAGATTTAGAAAGGTAAGTTCCAGCCTAGGACAGCTGACATTTTAAGGAGTTACGTTGTAGGGTCCTATGGCTCTTCAGCACTACCACTGGGAAGATATGTGAGTATCCGTTTACAGCTTAGTAATGGCACAATTTACCTGAGCAACTTTGTGCCACCACAGGTGGTGGCAGCTAGGTAATAAGAATACCTAACTGTGGCTAAGACGTCACCATCTAACCCAACCGGACCTAATCCAACCACTCTTGAATGATCCAATGCAACATGAAGCACTTTGATTCAGCTTGCAAGGGCAATACAGTTCTATTGTTGATTATTCTGCCTGTTTTTTGTACGATTGATTTTTAATATTGTTAAGTTTAATAAAGCTGTGGACCTGTTTTGACATCCTCATGTAGTTCTGGTTATTGTTTGGTAAAGGGATTGGTAGATGCCCAATTTCAGAGATACAAATATTTTTCTTCAAAATTTCAGTTATAATGAAGTAGCATATCTCTTTCTAAATTAATGTTTGATCCATACTGAAGTGGCTTAACTGAATTAAACTCCTTAAGGTCACTGTTTCCAGATTTCAGCTGCTACATTCACCCTGCTGTCCATACAATTCATTAGCTAGTTTGTTCAGTGACCTCATGCACAGATTTATCAGAGGCAACAGTCCAGATATGCTGGCTTGCTTTTAGATGAACAGACTGTTCCTGTGGTGATGTCCACATGGTTGCCAGCAGCAAAGCCCAGTCATTTTTGGTAATGCTATATGATGTCCTAACTTTTAAGGTCAAAATATTAATAAAGGTTATAGACAGTGTTATACTGTCATAACAAAAACTTAAACACATCTAACCAAAACAATGAAGATGAAGGAAGGGAGAACAACTGTAGGGTAGGAAAGTTGACAGTCTGGGAAGAAGGAATGAAGCATTTATGAGACTAGAGGGGACAGAGGGAAAAAATGAAAGGAACGATGAGGTAAAAGAAAATAGAACAGAGCAGAATTTAGATGATAGGAAAAGAGACACATTTGAGATTAGTTAGAGGCAATAGTAAGAAAAGGTAAGGTATGGAATGAAAGAAAAGGAGAAAGAAGATATGTGAATAAGAAAAATGAATTAAAAGTAAATGAAAACATAAGTGGAGAAGATCTTATAAAAATTAGAATGAAAATAAAAGAAATTCAGACATACTGATTTGAAAACATTTTTAAAATATTTTAAATGTTGACATAAAACCAGAATAAAAAGTGTTTTATGGCATATTAATCTACATCCATGTCTAAATTTAACAAAATGTGAATCTGCTCTTGAGAAACAATAGGACGCACATCCTATATCAAAAAGTGCATTAGGGGTCATTTTGCTATTGTGAAGTGAGCAATTAGCATGTGGTTGTGATAGTGGTTGCCATACTAGCATGACACAGTGTGCTAATTATCATGCTAAACTGCATACCATGAAATGGACAGATTACAGGTGGGGAATGCTATATGATGTCCCCATTTTCTATTTCTGTTGATGGCTCTCTCATTCTCCCTGTCTCCTCAGCTCGAAACCTTGGGGTCATCTTTGACTCTTCTCTCTCCTTCTCTGCTCATATCCAGCAGATTGCCAAGACCTGTCGTTTCTTTCTTTACAACATCCGTAAAATCCGCCCCTTTCTTTCCGAGCACTCTACCAAAACCCTCATCCACACCCTTGTCACCTCTCGTTTAGACTACTGCAATCTGCTTCTTGCTGGCCTCCCACTTAGTCACCTCTCCCCTCTCCAGTTGGTTCAAAACTCTGCTGCCCATCTCATCTTCCGCCAGGGTCGCTTTACTCATACTACCCCTCTCCTCAAGACCCTTCACTGGCTCCCTATCCGTTTTTGCATCCTGTTCAAACTTCTTCTACTAACCTATAAATGTACTCACTCTGCTGCTCCCCAGTATCTCTCCACACTCATCCTTCCCTACACCCCTTCCCGTGCACTCCGCTCCATGGATCAATCCTTCTTATCTGTTCCCTTCTCCACTACTGCCAACTCCAGACTTCACGCCTTCTGTCTCGCTGCACCCTATGCCTGGAATAAACTTCCTGAGCCCCTACATCTTGCCCCATCCTTGGCCACCTTTAAATCTAGACTGAAAGCCCACCTCTTTAACATTGCTTTTGACTCGTAACCACTTGTAACCACTCGCCTCCACCTACCCTCCTCTCTTCCTTCCCGTTCACATTAATTGATTTGATTTGCTTACTTTATTTATTTTTTGTCTATTAGATTGTAAGCTCTTTGAGCAGGGACTGTCTTTCTTCTATGTTTGTGCAGCGCTGCGTACGCCTTGTAGCGCTATAGAAATGCTAAATAGTAGTAGTAGTAGTAGGGAATAGGCATAAACTGTGATTTGCAATTAGTGCATGGTACTTTATCATGCACTGTCACTAATGCAAATAATGTTGATACATTTCTCACCTCCTCAATAGGAGGCAGTAAGTGCACCTGTGCTGTCACTGCACTTGCTATGTGCTAAAAATGTTTTCTGTATGGTACGTGTGTAGAAAAATGCTGGGCATACCTCCAACAGTTACCACATATTAAATAGGTCATTTAGGGGGAAATTCTATAAATAGCACTTAAAGCAGTGCGAGAAAAAACTGACACTAGACACTATTCTCTAAAGGATGCCATTAGTTATGTGCCAGTATTTACACCAGGGTTCAGCAAAAATAAGTCCTCATGCCTAAAGTTGGGCATGGGAATCCATGCTAAGCTCTATTCTATAAAGGTTGCTTAAAGCTAAGGAACCTTTATAGGACTGGCGCTTAGCATGGATCATTATCAGGCTTATTTTCAAAAGAGAAGGACGCCCTTCTTTCGACACAAATCGGGAGATGGGCGTCCTTCTCCTAGGGTCGCCCAAATCGGCATAATCGAAAGCCAATTTTGGGCGTTCCCAACTGCTTTCCATCGCGGGGACGCCCAAAGTTCTCGGGGGCGTGTAGGAAGCGTAGCAAAGGCGGGTGTTCAGCGAGCCTAACACATGAGCAATCCTCAACCCATAATGGAAAATAAAGGGCGTCCCTGACGAGCACTTGGATGACTTGGTCCTATTTTTCTTACGACCAAGCCATGAAAAGGTGCCCGAAATGACCAGATGACCACCGGAGGGAATTGGGAATGACCTCCACTTACTCCCCCAGTGATCACTAACCCCCTCCCACCCTCAAAAATATTTTTTGCCAGCCTCTATGCCAGCCTCAAATATCATACCCAGCTACATGACAATGGTAGTGGTGTACAGTGGCGGGTAGTGGGTTTTGGGGGGCTCAGCACGCAAGGTAAGGGAGCTATGTACCTGGGAGCAATTTCTGAAGTCCACTGCAGTGCCCCCTAGGGTGCCCTGTTGGTGTTCTGGCATGTCAGGGGGACCAGTGCACTACGAATGCTGGCTCCTCCCATGACCAAAGGGCTTGCATTTGGTCATTTCTGAGATAGGCATCCTTAGTTTTCATTATCACTGAAAATCAGAAATGACCAAGTCTAAGAACAACCATCTCTAGGGACAACCTAAATGTCAAGATTTGGACATTCCCGATCGTATTATCGAAATGAAAGATGGACGACCATCTTGTTTCAATAATACGGGTTTCCCCGTCCCTTCACCGGGACGTCCTGCAAGGACATCCTCAGGAAAACTTGGGTGCCCCTTTCGATTATGCCCCTCAATGACACCTAAGTTTGGACAAAGTAACTAACACAAGCTATAAACTTATATATAGAAGATCAGTATTGTATCAAGTTTCTTTCAAAACATAAAACAGGATCACTCTGACTGTTAAATACAAAATATCTATAAAAGTTACCAAAAAGTGGAGAAAAAACACCTCAGTAGACACGCCTATAGTCACACATGTAGAGAGCTAAAGACATACAACCATCACAGGTCAGAAAAAAACCTCTGACCTATGATGGTTGCATGCATTTAGCTCTATATATGTGTGTGAGGAGTGTAGGTGTGACTACTGAGGTTGGGTGTTTTTTCTCCATTTTTTGGTAACTTTTATAGGTATTTTGTATTTAACAGTCAGAGTGAAACTGTTTTATGTTTTCAAAGAAACGATACAATAGTGATCTTCTACCTAACGTTCGGTGCCATTTACTGAATCTGGTTCCTAGTGTTTACTTGGTTTACGTCATTTCTGTGTGTTTGTTCTTTCCCTGTTGTAAATTCTTCATCAACTTCATTGTCTCATTTGTTTTTTTCATTGTGGTGTAAACCAAGGATCTATTCTTTCTTCTCTGTTATTGAATAGTTTCTTTAGACCATTTTCAAATTTGTGAGATTAGCTCTATCATTTATGAAGATTATATTTTATTAATTTACTACCCCTCTCCTTCTGATCTGGACTTGACTTCATTCCAGTTGAATCATAATAAAACTATTACATATCATATTACTACTCACTAACAAACAGTACATGAGAAATAACACCAGAGAAGACTGCATAGTGGGACAAATGGATGCCACTGCTCCCTCTAAGCTGAGTGGGAGTCCTCCACGTACAGTCCTGCCAGTGGGGGGGGGGGCACTATTTCAATATCATATTTTTTAATGAGGGATAGGTAAGCTCTGCAGGATACCAGGCAACCTGACTTGAACTAGTGATTGCAAACATATTATTGAATCACCCTCCCCCCCCCCCCCCCCCCCCCCCCACACACACACACTGGCAGCAAGGCAATTGGAGGACTCCTGCCTAGCTAAGAGAGAACAGTGATGGATATCCTAGTGGCTTGCATAAGGGATGCAAAAGTAAGATTTGACAAAAAAAAGAAGCCACTTATCTTCATAAATGTATCTTTTTTTTTGATACATTTGTACCCCACGCTTTCCCACTCATGGCAGGCTCAATGCGGCAGGCAATGGAGGGTTAAGTGACTTGCCCAGAATCACAAGGAGCTGCTTGTGCCGGGAATTGAACTCAGTTCCTCAGGACCAAAGTCCACCACCCTAACCACTAGGCCACTCCTCCACTCACTTGAGCAGGCCATTTTGATTACTTGCTAGATGCCATTAAGCTCTGAACAAAGCTAGTATTCTATAAAAGGTGCTCTGTGCAGAGCTCCCTTTAATGAATACTAGTGTAGGTTAGTTCCGTGCACCTAACTTTGGATGCAAGGAATTACGCTTGCCAAAAGCTGGTATAAGTCATGCCCAACTGATGGCAATTGGGCGTGCAAATCCAAGTATTCTATAATATTGCACCTAATTTCTGGGAATGCTTCTGACCTGCCCAAGCCTCTCCCATGGCTATACCCCCTTTTGAGTTGTTCACTATGAACTTACGTCCATATGTTATAGAACACTATGTAGGGCAGACACATGTATAACTCCTAATTAGTACTAATTGAATGCCAATTAACTCCAATAATTGATTGTTAACACCTAATTTCTAATCATGTGAATAATGGGCCTAACTATAAAACATGGCAGCTTTTGACCCAGGTAGAGGATTTAGGGTTGTGACAGTTAAATCAAGGTTCCACACATACCAATGGCCATACTTTGGACCTTATTTTTGCTGGGCTTGAATTAGGACTTTAGATTATCCCCTTAATAGCGAGGTCATTATCATGGATGTATCACTTTGCGGTTCAGGCTTTGAGAGAGCTGCAATGAACAGGAAGGAATAGTCCATATATGACTGTCAGGCTTATTTTCGAAAGAGAAGGGCGCCCATCTTTCAACACAAATCGGAAGATGGGCGTCCTTCTCCCAGGGTCGCCCAAATTGGCATAATTGAAAGCTGATTTTGGCATCTAAGGAAGGAAGTCATCAATGTGGGCTACTGTTGGTATTTGCATGTGCAAACTTCCCTTAGTCGCCATTCTAGAAGTTGCATGTGCCATGCCAATTCCATTGTGTGCTACTTCTAGGGAACATGAATGTGGAAGGTGCATGGATGGGCGCATGGATGTGTCAGGGATGTGCCTAGGAGTTTAGTGTGCAGGTTATAGAATACAATGAGTTACACGCTTAACTGTCAACAGTTAGGTGTGAGCATACACCAACCTTTGACAATGCATAAGTGCTCATACCTAAAGTTAGATGGTAAATTGTAGACTTCACTAGATATAGAATTTGTGCATAGTAACCATCATCCCAACACCTAAATGTTGGTGCTGTTTCTTGAATCTACTCCCTAACCCGTGAATATGAGGGGGATTTACACATGGGCAGAGCATGTTTAGGCCATGGGTATTTCACCAAGTGACTCGCACAACTTATAGAATATTTTCAGTTGGTATATTGCGGGATGCACTTAGGCACACCGACTTATGCCAGTCATTGTCCTGCCATAAATGAACATACCTACATATCGGCAAGACAATGCAACTTTACTCAGGCATTCCATAAAGACTCAGCTCTACCCTAAAGCCATTATAAAATTGCCACTAAGCATGTCACATTGTGGTGTCTATATCTTGGCACCAAGTTATAGGATTGCCCTGAAATATTTAAAATATATTGCTTAATATTATGATTGCTTGTATCTCATATTTATTTGAATCCTCCACGTCAACTAAATGTGCGCTTAATTCTTAATTCAAAATGGTGAACTATGCTGTCACAACCCTAAATCCTCTACCTGGGTCAAAAGCTGCCATGCTTTATAGTTAGGCCCATTATTCACATGATTAGAAATTAGGTGTTAACAATCAATTATTGGAGTTAATTGGCATTCAATTAGTACTTATTAGGAGTTATACATGTGTCTGCCCTACACCCTGTTCTATAACATATGGACGTAAGTTCATAGTGAACAACTCAAAAGGGGGTATAGCCATGGGAGAGGCTTGGGCGGGTAGTAGCACTTGATAAGTTGCACAGAAACATACATATTCTCTACATAGACAAGGATGAACTAAGTAACATAAAGGTTTTGACTTCCAAGTTCGAAACCTCTTTACAAGGCTCCTGAAAGAAATATGATCAACAGCTCTAAATGTGATTTCTGCTGTAATAAAACGTAACTTTATTGTCGTTGCAGAAACTTGATAATGCTGCCCTGCTTTTCTCCCTCAACTCAAACTGCACAGTTGTTTCTAAGATTTGAAAAATTGGAGATTAAAGACCAAAACTTTCATCATGTGTCAGCTTTTGACAATTTCTCAGTATATAAATCAAACTAGCAATGTTTTTTATTCTTCAGATTACATTTTTGTTGCACAATAGATCACAAAGTATACAGTAGTTGATACAGAAATTGGATTGCGTGAATATTTTTAGCTCTGTAAAATGGATATGCCTGCTGGATGGAGAATGAGGAAGATGGCTTGTTCTGCCAAAATACTATATACTGTCATGTTTTGTAAACATAAAACCTAAGGACCCAGTGTTTGAGACTTACAGAGGACTAGTCACTGCTAGTAACAGCTTTCAATCATAGGCTAATTCAACCATATGTTTTCTGTGTGCCACATAATATATGCAGTATGGTTTTCTGTGGAATTTGATGAACTACTAATAATATTACCAAGTGGTAGAGATAGTGATATCATTTAGGCTCTGAACAAATATCACTTAAGGTTTTAAATTGTTTATGATTCCTAAGATCAAATCAGTAATACTCAAAGTAAATCACATTGGAGCAGATATTTAGACTGCAGGAGGAAGTCCAGCTAACTCCCGAGGTCGGCGTTCAGCCCAGATATTCAATGCAGGGCCATTTCCAGTGACCAGCATTGAATATCCAGTTTATTTTGGGTCAGTTTAAATTTAACTGGCTAAGCTAATATTCAGAGATAGCCTGTTAAGTTTAAACCAGACAAAGATATTCCAGCTATTTAAGTGGCCCCCCAGGGGCGGCCCAACCATTAGGCCATCTGAGGTGGGTGCCTCGGGTGGCACTCTTCAGGGAGAGGCATCTCTCCACTCTTTGTGGAGCAGCATCTCCCCACACTTTGGGGAGCAGCATCTCTCCCTTCCTTCCTCTACCCTATTCGCAGCGTTTAACTTGTTGTTTTGTCACATTTCAAAAGCTGGCAGCAGCAGCAATTTCCATATGCTGCCTCTCTGATGTAACTGATGTTTTGTCAGAAGTGGCCACAGTAAAGGGAAGAGGTGTGTGCCAGTAGCAGGGCAGCATATGGCAATTGCTGTCACCTCCAGTTTTTGGAATGTGATGAAATGACAAGGTAAATGCCACAAACAGGGTAGAGGAAGGAAGGGGGCAGCATCTTGGCTTGGGAGGGGGGAGCGACATCTTGGCATCTCAGCCAAGGGGTCGGCATCTCAACCTGGAAGGGGCAGCATCTTAGCTCTGCCTCAGGTGGCATCTTGCCTTGGGCCACCTCTGAGTGGCCCAATATGGCTGCTTTTAATAGCCAGCTATGCAGTGAATATTCAGGATAGCTGGCTATATTGTACAATATAGCTAGTTATCTCCTAGCCGCTAACTGGGAATATTCAGCGGGGGGTATCTGGCTATCCCCCACTGAATATCACTGGATATCCGGATAACTGCCATTTAACTGGTCAGGTGTTGTTCCTGGCTGGTTAAATGGTTTAAATATGTGGGAAATTAATGTATTTAAAATAGTTGTTCATGAATAATATAAGGGCCCTTTTACTAAGGTGCAAGAGGGTTAATGCTTGAGTAGCATGCACCAAATTGGCACTATTACCGGGCTAGTGTGTATGCCCAGTGGTAATTCTGAGTTTGGTGCATGCCAAATCTCATGGTAGAAAATAATTTTCTAATTTCTACCATGGGGTGTGTTTCCAGAAGTTGGCGCGCACTGCATGGTTACCAGGCGGGTAGTGCATGAGCCCTTACTGCTAAGTCAATGGGTGGTGTTAAGGGCTCAGGACATAAATAGGCACGTGCTAGTTTTAATTTCAGCACATGCCCATTTCCCGGCCCATTAAATAAAGCCCTTTTTTCCAGCTGTAGTAAAAAATGGCCCAGCACAAGACCAAAACATGCACCCACACTACCGCAGGCCACTTTTTACCACGGCTTAGTAAAAGGACCCCATAATTCTTTGACTGGATCAATCTTTTCACTTACATAAGATATGCATTCAAAATTTGAGAATGCACAAGAAAGCAAATCAGAACCAAGTTTAGGAGCTGGGTCCAGAGGCATAGCTAATTTTTAGGCCAAGGTTAAGCCATTGCACCCGGTACTGGACTCAGAACCAGATAGATACCATGTTGCCAGCTTTGACATTTCCCCTTACCGCTGGCAGTTGGGAAAACAGATAAGAAAATAAGAACATAAAAATACATGTCACAGGTACCTGGCAGAAACCCAAATAGTAGCAACATTCCATAATACCAGTCCCAGGGTAAGCAGTGGATTTCCTTTGTTTTTCTTAATAGTAGACTATGGACTTTTCCTCCAGGGACTTGTCCAAACCTTTTTTTAAACCCAGATATGCTAACCACTCTTACCATATCCTCTGGCAAAGAGTTCCAAAGCTTAACTATTCATTGAGTGAAAAAATATTACCTCCTTGTTTTAAAAGTGTTTCCATGTAACTTCACTAAGGGGTGTCTTTTACTAAAGCTTAGCTTATTCCTATGGGCCCTGCTGCAGATAACTCGATCTAAGCTTTAGTAAAGACGCCCTAAGTGTCCCCTAGTCTTTGTACTTTTTGAAAGAGTAAAAAAATATTTCACTTCAACTTGATCTACACCACTCAGGATTTTATAGACTTCAATCATATCTTCCCTCAGCTGTCTCTTTATCAAGATGAAGAGCCTTAATCTCCTTAGCCTTTCCTCATATGAAAGGAGTTCCATCCCCTTTATCATTTTGGTCACTTTTCTTTGAACCTTTTCTAATTCTGCTATATCTTTTTTGAGATATAGCAACCAGAATTGAACGCAATATGCAAAGTGAGGTTGCACCATGGAGTGATACAGAAGCATTATAATATTCTTGGTCTTATTTACTATCCCTTCCCTAATAATTGCGAGCATCCTGTTTTCTTTTTGACCGCCTGCACAAACTGGGCAGAAGGTTTCAGCTTATTGTCTTCAATGACACCTGGATCTTTTTCTTGGGTGCATTAGGTAACTATTATTCGGATTATTCTTTCAAATGTGAACCACTTTGCATTTGTCCACATTAAAATTCACCTGCCATTTGGTTGCCCACTCTTTCAATTTTCTATGGTTTTCCTGCAATTTTACATAGTCCGCATGTGTTTTAACAACTTTGAATAGTTTTGTGTCATCTGCAAATTTAATCACCTCATTTGTCATTTCAATTGCCAGATCATTTATAAATATGTTAAATAGCACTGGCTCCCATACAGATCCTTCCTGCACTCCACTATTCACCATCCTCCTTGGTCATTTAACCCTACCTTCTGTTTTCTGTCTAATAACTAATTCTTAATCCACAATAGCACATTGCTTTCTATCCCATGACTGTTTAATTTTCTCAGGAGTATCTCCTGAAGAACTTTTGTCAAAAGCTTTCTGAAAATCTAGATATATTATATCAACCAACTCACCTTTATCCAAATGTTTAGTCATGCCTTCAAAGAAATGGCGCAAATTGTTGAAGCAAGGCTTAAATTGTCTGAATCCATGCTGATAATGCACAGAAGACAGCAAATAACCAATAATTGCACGGATCCTTCCTGTCACTTGTCCATTCAATTATTATCAATATGTTTACTATGTTATTAAGAAAGGTAGTAAAAAATGGACAGGAAATAGAACTAGAAGACATGACATGAAATTGTAAGGAGAGGAACTGAAAAGCATCATCAGGAAATGCTTTTTCACAGTGTGATGAGGCAAGGTTAGGAAACCCCACCAGAAGGAGAGACATTAGGAAAAATGAACACCTAGAACCCCTCTTGAAGCATAAACAGAAAGGAGAGGCCAAAGACCTGAAGAGTACTCCAGGAAGGGAATCAGCAGAATCCCTTAGAGAAAAGATTGTTATTCCCACAAATGATCACTTGAGGGGGCAATAGGGATGAGGCCCAGTTCCCCTGGATTAAAAGACAGTATATGATCCCTCCTGCCCAGGGAGAGCAGAGGGAGGAGTTCCCCTCAGCATAGCCAAAACAGAAAGCAACTAGTACTGAGGAACTGATGGACTACACTGAGGAGGAGAAGGAGATACCACTAGAATCTCCTAGAGAGAATGGTGAAATGGAGTGGGAAGCCACTGACAAAAACCAGGCCTAAGAAGTAAGCATAGCCGTGGGAGGACATAGCCAGAATCAAGCTGTGTAGAGGGAGGTGATCTGCCAGCCCTTCTCAAAGTAAAGGCCAGTTGATGAGAGTTTGTTTGAATTGTTGAACTTTACAATTTATAACAGACATAACGAAACACTTGAACTACATGTTACAAAATGGACTCTTCCCGAAGGAGAAAGGAAATATTCTACTCACCCCCATCCCCAAAGTCGCAAAGAAAAGCGCCAGTGAACTAACCAATTACAGGCCAGTAGCATCCATTCCATTATTAACCAAAATAATGGAAGGGTTGGTGACTAAACAGCTCACAAGCTTTCTAAACAAATTCTTAATACTCCATGACTCCCAGTCAGGATTTCGGTCTAACCATAGTACTGAAACAGTACTAGTTACCCTCATGACTAAATTCAAACAAACAATCGCAACCGGAAAGAACATACTACTTCTACAATTCTACATGTCAAGCACTTTCGACATGGTTGATCATGGAATATTACTACATATCCTTGAATACTTCGGAATTGGAGGCAAAGTTCTCAATTGGTTCAAGGGATTCCTAACCACACGATCATATCAAGTGACATCCAACTTGACTACTTCAGCCACATGGATACCCAAATGAGGAGTCCTACAGGGATCCCCCCTATCGCCGACCCTATTCAACTTAATGATGATACCCTTAGCCAAACTACTATCAAACCAAAACCTTAACCCATACATATACACAGATGACGTAATGATTTACATCCCATTTAAACAAGATTTAAAGGAAATTTCCAATGACATCAACCAAAGTCTCCATACCATGCATTCATGGGTGGATGCTTTTAGATTGAAACTTAATGCAGAAAAAACCCAATGCCTAATACTCACATCTCAACATAACAAGAACAAATTCACAGCCATTAACACACCAAATCTGAACCTTCCTACTTTGGACACCCTAAAAATTATTGGAGTTACCATCGATCGATACCTAACACTCGAAAGCCATGCGAAAAACACAACCAAGAAGATGTTCCACTCAATGTGGAAATTAAAAAGAGAGGAAGACCTTTCTTCCCAAAGAATGTTTTCCGTAATCTGGTACAATCAATGGTGCTCAGTCATCTAGATTACTGCAACACACTCTATGCTGGCTGTAAAGAGCAAATAATCAAGAAACTTCAGACAGCCCTGAGCACTGCAGCTAGACTCATATTCGGCAAAACAAAATATGAAAGTGCCAAGCCCCTACGAGAAAAACTACACTGGCTCCCACTCAAAGAACGCATCGTGTTCAAAATTTGCTCCCTAGTTCACAAAATCATTCATGGAGATGCACCAACCTACATGTCAGACCTGATAGACTTACCACCCAGGAATGCCAAAAGATCATCCCGCACATTCCTTGATCTGCACATACCTAACTGCAAAGGTCTAAAATACAAAGTAATGCACGCATCAAACTTCACCTACTTAAGCACACAGTTATGGAACGCACTGCCGCGCAACCTAAAAATGACCTACGAACTAACGAACTTCCACAAACTACTGAAGACCCATCTCTTCAGCAAGGCTTACCACAAAGATCAACCAATGTGAATACACATAAATCTCCACACGTAGTTAGAAATGTCTTATAATATCTGCTTGTCATACTACTATCATGTCTTATCATTCTCATGTTACCAAAATTTTTCTGTAACACCAAATGCCTATTTTTCTATTATATTTCCACTGTCCATGATGTATTGTAAGCCACATTGAGCCTGCACAGAGGTGGGAAAATGTGGGATACAAATGCAATAATTAAATAAATAAATAAATAAATAATTAAATAAATAAATAAATAAATAAATAAATAAATAAATACCTGGGAGGAATCACTGCCAGGGAACTGTTGAACTTTATAAGCTTGAGCATACCTCAAGGGAGTTACCAGGAGTGCAAAGACTCTGAGAACATTTCACTATCTGTATGGCCTTTTTTCTTATTGTTTGCTACTCATTTATTTGGATTGGAAAGTAGGAAATTTGTGGTAAAAATAAAGACCACAAAACCCGAACCAGCTCATTTCTTTACCCTGACCTGAACTGTGTGCAAACCCAAACTTGTAGGGGAAAGCAATCATTTGGAGGGTGAAAAAAGGCTCCCACACCCTGGTGTGAGTATAACAGAGAGGATAGTGGATGTCTGACACGTTCTTCCACAGAAATTGTTAGAGTCAAAAACAGTGACGGAATTTAGAAGGGTATGGGATTAATACAGAAACATGAAGATGGAATAAAAGTATTGAGTATTTACACTCACATTAAAACTTAAATAACTTGCACACTCTAAAGAATTTTTTTTTAAACGGCAAAGAGTGTGGTAGATTGCACCAGGTGTCAGTTAGGGATGGACAATCATTAATATTGATACAATGACAGAAAAAATGTTGACATTTCCTCTGTTATTTCCTGCTGGCAAATGAAAGAAGCAGGAAAAACACATGAGGCTGTCTGCTATCATGCCAAGGCCAATATTCAGTCTACCATGTAGTGAGTTAATGCATGATGAATAACGGCCATGGCTGCATCAGTCACAGTCAGGATCTGGGACAAGGCCTAACCCAGCTCAAGCCTCCCCCCCCTGTGACCCAGGGTTCCTCATCAGGGGCACAAGAGCAGACAAGAGTCCCCCCTCATCCTGTCCCTTCACCCCTCATAGTGAATATCCCCTGCCAGGGGTTGATGTACTACCAGGAAACCATGCAAGAGGTCATGGCCATTTACAGAAGTGAATGGGCATCACTCCTGTCCCAACAGATTTCACTAGCTGACCAGGAATATTCAGGTATGGCTGGGGGGGTCTGTGGAAGGGTGGAAAGATTGCTTTGGGGAGGGGAAGCTGTGGAGAGTAGGTCCTGAAAATTGTCATTTCATGTCATTTCCTGTGACAACAGAAAGGAAAGAGATTCCCAAATAAAATTAACATTCCCATGTGAATTGCTGCCACTGCTGGAGATCTCACAGAAAATCACAGAAGGATGCCCTGTGGATTGCTTAAAGTGATGGACTAGAACAGATCTCCTGAAATTTTAGCAGACAATATAATCACATTGGCCTTTCTCAGAGGAGTGCATCCCTTGGAAGATGTGGACCATCAAGGTCAATGTGATGAAACTGACCAATGAAGGAGAGCAGCAGATATGCTGGAGAAGTTGAATATGCTTTACAATTGAAGACTCCCAGAACTTTCTAAACCTACAACAGTTGCTTTGAAATACGTTGCTTAGCTAAGCCATATAAACTCGCCAACTCCTAAAACACTGAAACGGCCATCACCCGCTTTTCCATCTCCAGCTATCTTTTTAGATTACTGCTTATATTAACATCCAAAGGGACCAGACACAGGCTATTTTTTTTCTATCTGGACTTTCCTGCTGCATCTGAAAGCTAACATTAGGTGGGAGGAATTCGCAGCATCAGTGATGTTGCTTAGTTGAACCATATCAATGCACCAAATTCTTTGTGCACAATCTTGTGCACATTGTTATGCATGGTTTTTAATTCTGATTCTGTCTTTTAATAGCTTTTAAAACTTTTATTGGAGATACTTGGACAGCAGGGTGTTGGTTGACTGGAATAGTAATTGGTTGACTGGAGATACTTGGGTAACAGGGTATTTCTCTTGTAAATATCATTGAGTAAGGGAGGGGAGGATTAGGCATGGCACTGTTGACAAATTGTGTGGAATTAGACATGGCACTGTTGACAAAATGTTTGTTAGGCTTATTAATATCCATTTTTTTATTGGGCAATAGTAAACCTTGTCAAGGTTTAGGGAGGCAGATACAATTGTTGTACCTCATATATTCCAATCTAAAGCTTATCAGGAACTGAATTTATATAATGATTTGATTGATTGTGAAAATGTTATGCCAAAGTTAATTGAAGTGACCCCCCCCCCCCCCCCCTTGGGTTTGACTAGCAAAAGTCAGCAAACTAGATTTAAAGGTTATAAAAAGTGTCTCTCTGTGTGTCAGCTGTTACTTGAAGCTCAAACACAATGTTCTATAACATCTCTCTTACCTCTTTCTGTTTGCTACTTTAATGCTGTTTTTCCCCTGGCTCAATTGGTCATATTATTCTTACTCCCATCATTAAAAATTCATGATCTAAGTAATTATAGACCAGTAGCATCTATTCCATTGTTGACTAAAGTGATGGAAGAACTAGTTGCTAAACAACTAAGTGATTATCTAGATCATTTCAATATTTTGCATGAGTCTCAATCTAGATTTCAACGAGGTTACAGCACATAAACGTTTTGGTTATGTTATTATCGGAGATCAGAGGTTTAATTAGTCTGGGTAATTGAGCAATCTTAACATAATTTGAAATGTCATGTGCCTTTGATGTGGTGGATCAAGAGATTTTGTTGAACCCGTTAAGTTACTATGGTATAGATGGTGCAGTCAAAACATGGTTTTAGGGCTTCCTAAAAAAAAACAACACTGTTATCAAGTAAAAATGAATCATGTTAGATCTTTTTCATGGTCACCAGGTTCTGGGGTCCCTTGGGGCTCCCTGATATCACCAATATTATTTAATATGTTGTTGGTCCCTTCAGGCAGCAAATTGTCCAGGATGGGTTTCCGCCCTTTTATATATGTTGAGATTACTTTATACATTCCTTTCTCTGGAGATCTTGTGGAGGTCATACCAGACATCCTACGAGGTTTAGGTATACTGGAAGATTGTGCCTCAAAGTATAGACTGAAGCTTAATAAAGATAAAACTAAATGTTTAATTCTTGGTATCATGTTCAATCATCTTCCAGATAAGGATCAATGATACTAAATATGTGTTGGGGACAAAATTTAAAATATTGGATGTTATACTTCACAATTTTCTTACTTTTGAACAACAGCTAGAAGCGGTCACCTTGAAGTTGTTTAAATTGTTATGGAAACTTAGAAGAATTAGATATAATTTTGAACCAGACTCATTTCAATTTTTGTTCAAGCAATGATTTTAGCACATATTAATTATTGTAATGGTATATATGTGGGCTACAAACAGACAGAATTAAGGAGATTGCAGACATTGCAAAGTATGGCATCCCGCTTGATATGCCAGGTGTCAAAGTTTGACAGGGTGATTCCTTTAATTTGGTTACTGGTTGAGGTTAGGGCAATATTCAAACTTTGCACCTTGGTATTTCTAATCTTATATGGCTATGTCCTAGCTTCCTTAACATTCTATTTACCACTACCCTTTATTGTCTTCCACTCAACCAGTTCCTAACCCAGTCAGTCACTTTAGGGCCCATACTGAGGGTGCTGTTTATTTATTAGTCAACTATCAGGCTTATTTTCAAAAGAGAAGGGCGCCCATCTTTTGACACAAATCGGGAGATGGGCGTCCTTCTCTCAGGGTCGCTGATTCTGGCATCCCCAAGTGCTTCCCGTCATGGAGACGAACAAAGACGGGGGGCATGTCGGAGGCGTAGTGAAGGCGGGACTGGGGCGTGCCTAATAGATGGGCGTCCTCGACCGATAATGGAAAAAAGCAGGTTGTCCCTGACGAGCACTTTGCCGACTTTACTTGATCCATTTTTTCTTATGACCAAGCCTCAAAAAGGTGCCTAAACTAACCAGATGACCACCAGAAGGAATCGGGGATGACCTCCCCTGACTCTCCCAGTGGTGACTAACCCCCTCCCACCCTGAAATAAAAAACAACTTTAAAAACTTTTTTTCCAGCCTCAGATATCATACTCAGGTCCATCACAGCAGTATACAGGTCCCTGGGGGTGGGGGAGGGAGGTGTGTGTGTGTCAGCGGAGGCATAGCGAAGGCATGGACATCCTTCTTTCAAACATTTTGGACGTCCTGAACTGCCCCCCCCCCCCACACACACACACACATAGGCATGGCCAAATTTCAAGGGAGTGGAGTGGAATGGATAGAGTGGCCTACTGGTTAGAACACTGGTCTTGCAATCCAGAGGTGGCCAGTTTAAATCCCACTGCTGCTACTTGTGATCCAAAATCCAAATAAATAAATAAAGGGTGTGTTGGACGCACAGCAAAGGCATGGACATCCTTTTCACAGAAACATCCACATTTTCGATGAAGGCACCTAACACTCGGACATGCTTCACCCATACTCAAAAAAAAAAGATGTCCCTGACGAGCACTTGGACTTTTTCACCTGGACTTCTGCTTTTTTTAAGGTTTTAGACGGCAATTTATTTAAGGTTGTAGACGGCTATTATACATGCACCTTGTCTGCGTGTAAGAAGCCATCTTCGGCATGCGCAGAGCAGCCACACATAATGCTTGGCTGCTCTGCATTGGCTTCCCCTCCTTAGGAAGGAAATCGTGTGCAAATGAGCAAAGAGCGAGCAGCTGATTTGCATGCGATTTCCTTCATACGTGCCCGTTAGTTTCCGAATTGGTAAAGGAAGGGCTTTTTCCATTCAGTTAGTGCATCAGTTAGTCCACTTCAGTGCCCCCTAGGGTGCCCGGTTGGTGTCCTGGCACGTCAGGAGGACCAGTGCACTTCGAATGCTGGCTCCTCCCATGACCAAATGACTTGGATTTTGTCATTTTTTAGATGGGCGTCCTCGGTTTCCATTATCAGTGAAAACTGGGGACGACCATCTCTAAGGTTGACCATCTCAACATTTATGTCGACCATCTCTAAGGTCGACCTAAATGTTGAGATTTTGGCGTCCCCGACTGTATTATCAAAACGAAAGATGGATGCCCATCTTGTTTCGCTAATACAGGTTTCCCCACCCCTTCGCCGGGACGTCCTGCGAGGACGCCCTCAGGAAAACTTGGGTGCCCCGTTCAATTATGCCCCTCTATGAGGAACAGTGTCAAGGGCTTTGCTAATATCTAGCGCTCTACCTGTTTCCAAGTTGAGAAGAACTACAGCTACATAAGTACATAAGAATTGTCATACTGGGACAGACCAAATGTCCATCAAGCCCAGCATCCTGTTTCCAACAGTGGCCAATCCAGGTCATAAATAACAGGCAAGAGCCCCAAAATTTATTACAATAAAACAGCATAGGTAAAAAGGTTCCTTTCTAACAATTACAAGACCAACAATTAGGAGTAAGCAAATTATTAGCGTAGAAACATTTAATTGGTGTCCACAGAGCTATGTGAGGCAAAAAAAAAAATCTTAGGGCCCTGATTACTAAGGTGCGCTAGCGTTTTTAGTGTGTGCTAAAAATTACCATATGCTAACGCTAAAGACACCTATATATCCCTATAGGTTTCTCTAGCATTAGTACATGCTAATTTTTAACATGCTCTAAAAACTCTAGCGTGACTATAATGCAGCTTAGTAAACAAGGCCCTTAGATTGAGTTACCAAAGCTGAACAGCACAAGCTTCACTAACCCAAAAGTCTTTCCACTGCTCTGGGGTCAGACGCATTCTAATGTCATCCTCCCAGCACTTCTTCAATCCTAAGCACTTCTGTTTACTTGTAAGCAATGAATAGATCTTTGATGCAAGATGCCCACAGGACAGCAGCTTCACACAACAAGATTCTAAAACCTAGTCATCAATTAAAACTGCCAAATTCCCCAGATATTTCTGAAGCGAGTGCACAAGCTGCTAATAAAAACAAAATAATTGTTTGGTGATAATTTAAATTCCTCTCACAATTTTGCAAAGGATTTAAATTGCCCATCTGAAAGAATTTGCTGCAGTGTCCAAAATCTACTCTTTTGCCAAGATTTTCATGAAATTGATTGACCACTTATACAAATAATTGGCATTATACCATAAGGAGTATTTAGAGATACAGCCCACTCTGATTTAAAACCCTCTGCAATACCACAAAAGCTACAAGTTTGCACAGCAGGATATTCTGCAAATTTATGGAAATTAGTAAGCTCTGGGGCGATCTTTAGAAGAACTGGCTGAACGAATTCCTCCTCAACATGGAGCCAAACAGGGTTGTTCCCTAGATCAGAAGAGGACAACCAATAAGCTGCCATACTCAACAAATGTGCCAGATGAAACCTCTTGAATCCAAAGCTATGTGAGGTGGTTTATTTTTCCACAAAACAAAAACACAGCCAACTTATGCTGCAACATTTTATGTACTGCATTCAGAAATAAGTGGAGAATCACATTCAAAATATAGTTAACATTTAGAATGATAGTCATCTTAATGGCTTCCAACCTGCCCCGCCAAATAGGATAAAGAGGAGACCATTTAGAGGTATAATTCACAACAAGCCTAATCAATTTTAATTTCAATTTTAACTCATAGTCTCATCAAATGTCAAACTGAAATGGATTCCCAAACAAGTTATTCCAGGAGACCAACAAAAAGGGAATTCACAAATCAGATCTTTAGTAGCATATCAATCCAATGGCAAAACTTGTGTTTTGTCCCAATTAACTCAATAGCCAGACACCTCCAGCAACTGATAATAAAGAAAAAACCTTTCTAAGGTTAAAATCAAGCTTTATGATTCAGCTCTGGAGCTTGACTTTCCTGTTTTTTTTATTTGTTCAGTCCCCCATCTCTTGTAGATCTGGGGAAAATAGTCATAAGAAGCATCACAAACCACCTCCAGTTCAGAAAAGACCTGCTTCTTCAGGAACTTTTATGAGTAAAATATGCACTAATCATTCTGGAACAACAATACACAACACAACCTCTAACTGTAATGCATCTTTTCATTTAAGAAATGAACTAAAACATACCTTCTCAAGAAACCCAGGGGCCCTTTTACAGAGTGGTAGTAAGCCCAACATGGGCTTACCACTCACTCTTCCGGGACTACCACCAGCCCAACATGGCCACTGGCAGTAGTCCCACCCTGAGCACGCACCATTTCTGTGAGAAAAGAAAATCCCCAGAAAAGGTTTGCATGGCAGAAATCCAGTGGTAACTGGGCATTGCCATGTGCTGCCTTGTTACCACCAGATTAGCACAGGAGCTCTTATCGCCACCTCAGTGGGTGGTGGTAACAGCTCCCCATCTCATGGCCACGGGGTAAGAGTTCTCTTACCCCGTGGCCATGTGTGTCTGGGGGCTTTATACCCACTGCTGTAAAAATGACCCTGGCGTGTGAGAAAAACAGCCCCTGCCACTAATGCAGACCCTTTTTCCTGCAGCTTGGTAAAAGGACTCCTCAATGACTATTCCATCTGCACTAATATTTATCTTGCCAACCACTGTAAATCACAGCATCATACAACCTTGTAAATGTAATTGAATCAATGCAATCTCTAACAACTGTTAAATGTAAGCCACATTGAAATGAAATTTGTTATTGGATAATTGTGAGAAACAAGCATTAATAAATAAATAAATTATCAGGATTAAAGCCCATTTTTTCTTTGCTTGACTGTTACCATTTATGTTAACTGAAAAGTTTATCAGACAGGGTTTTAGAGGCAAATCATATCATTTTGACTAGAATTTAGAATAACAGCGTAGTTCCTTTCCTTTTGTGACATTCAAAAATTATACTATTACTTTAGAAATCAAATTATACCATGTTAATGGGCCACAAGCGCAGAATACAGAAATCCTTAACATTAGTTGCACTTACTTCTTTTCACAGACTATTTCCATCAGTTTAAATGTAAGCACAATCATGTCATCTAAAGAGGTAAAACAAAATCTCTGTTTGTTTACGATCCTCTGATTAATTTGAAAGCTCAGATCTCTCAAACAGTGAGTATAACTTTCTTTAAACTGCATATTTCAAGAAAAGCTTAGGGGCCCTTTTACAGAGTGGCAGTAATCCCAACACGGGTTTACCGCACGCTAATCTGAGACAGGGGTGCCAGTGGTAGTTCCAGCCCTAGCACGTGATTTGCTGAGCTATGGAAAATAGCTAGATATATTCCAGCATGGTGCTAACCTGGCAGTAATTGGGCAGCACCATGCGCTACCCAGTTAACGCATTGTTAGCATGGGAACCCTTAATGTCACCTCAATGGGTGATGTTAAGTGCGCCTCCCCCCCCCCCCCCGGCCATGTGGTAAGTGAAATCTTACCACATGGTCATGCCATTTTTAACCTTTTTACCCTCTACAGTAAAAAGTACCACAGCGCACAGCAAAAAGTGCCCCCCCCCCCCCCCCCCGCTGCTTGCACAGGGCCATTTTTACCGCAGCTTGTTAAAAGGACCCCTTTTGTCTTTCCTAGTTACAAACCCTCTTAAAATGGCAATCCACATATGGGTTATGTCATATTTGGGCTATTGTAGTTTCGGTCTCCGTTTGAGGATGATACATACGCTTCAGGTGGTCCAAAGTACAATAATGAAAGTAGTATTGAATCAGCCTGACACAGTCCTTATACTGGCTTCCCATTAAAGTACAAATCTTATTTAAGGTCCTATCACTGCTTTTTGAGGTTATATATGGCAATGATCTGTGTTGTTTATAAGAATTTTTAGCTTAATATGCATTTCACCATTGTTTGTTTGAAGCAAATAGCTTTATTATTGATCTCTAAATGATTTTTTTTTCAAATGCAAGAATTACAACAAAACAAGACCAACACATTTTCCAAACATTAACTCTGTAAAATGTTTCTGGATTTAACTAATTTAACAAATGTAAGGCCCTCAGCAGTATCAAGCTGTAGGTTTAAAGTATTTTTCTACAGTGATTTACAAACCAATATCGGTCCATACCTCTCTCCATCCTACTTATATTGCTTTCTTCTTCAATTACTTATCACTTGCTAACAAATTTAAAGCAACTTTTTTCAACAGAAAAAAGTTTTTACTCATCTAAGGTACTGGCTTTCCAGTGGAATGTTGGCATAGGGGAACTTGTCATCCGGCATGACACATGTTTCTCTAAAAAGCTTTTTCAAGGATGTCCCCTAAAATAGAAAATCCCAATTAATAAAATCTCAAAGATTTACATCTAATTAAAATACAAATGCTAATATATAGAGCAATTTACCTGTTAGTAGACCTCACTCATCTCCCAACTCAGACTAATACAGATACTAGAGCAAAGGCATTTTCAATAGAGGCCACTATATTAAGAAACAAATTGAAGATGTCAGAAAATAATTGTTTTTCAATCAGTGAAAAAGTTTGCAAACCTCTATTATAGCAATAATGAACTGCAAGTTCTTATTATGATATCCTTGTTTAATTGAAACCAGTCATATGCAATAACAAGGATCTGCATTAAGCAGTTCCGTGTTTCTTCAGACACATAATAGAGAACATCTATGGGATAATTGAAAACTCTCAAGTGTTAAGGAAGGGTTTTTAAAGATTTTATCTTTTTGAGATCATAGTAGGATATTTTGAGCAAATGATTTATGTGTGGACCAAAGGATAAGGAAGTATCTAAGAGCACTCCTGGGGATAATAGAAGTTCCTTAAGAGGGACTGGAGTATGATTTATTCTTGGTAAGTTGAGGGTTAGATATTGCTGAGGAACACAGAGCTTCAGATTTGCAGGTATTTTTCTTGCGCTACCTATAACACAATTTTGTAAAGGGTAGAAGTAAAATTATCACAAAATGATTGATCCCATATATGCCAAATATCATCAGCAGAGAAATATGCAGTCAGGCCCAAATCCTAGATGGTAATTGCTAAAGGGATTCTAAAGTCACCAAAATTGATCCCTGGGGAACTCCACAGGATAATGGGAAGAGGTGAGAATAAGAACATTCAGCCTGTAGCAGTGTGTGCTTTTGTTTTTGCTTTTGTTTTTTAAGGCTGACAGCTACTGGCAGAATTGGCCCCAGGTAATCAGTGTTGGGCAATGTCCAGGCACCAGCATTGAATATCGGTGGTTAATTTGAGGGGGGGGGGGGGGGGGTGCTAGCCACCAGAGCTTAGATGGGTCTTTGCTAATATTCAGCTAGGGGCCATATAAAACAGTTAGCAGGGAGTAGATGAATACTATCTGGGACTGACATTAAAAAATCAAGATTTCCCTCTGATCCCCCTCCTATCCCATGATGAGGTCTGTAGACCCTCTCTCAACCTCTTGATGCAGTTGATAGCCCTCTCTCACAAGCCTTCCCCCCACAGGCACACATACAATCCCATCTCCACCCCTACCTACCAGACAGAGTAGGTTCCCACAAGCCTACCTGACATCTTTGGTGGTCCAGTAAGGCAATGGAGGAAGTACAAAGCTCCCTTGCTCCTGTTCCTAGTGGCTGCTTAGTGACTTACCCTTGACCCTACTGGCTGCCTTTATAATATAGTTGTTGTTCCTCTCATGGCAGTCTCATGGGGCTTTGGTGCATCTAAGAATGACAATATTAAAGTATATACTAATTTCTGTAAGTCTCCCAGGGAAAAGTAATTAATTTGATGTAAACATAATTATCCTAAAATGTTCAATGGCAAAGGTAAGACCTGAACTAGTTCAGGGCTATACTACTTCTGCCTGTTACATGTAACTAGTTTATGAGGAGGAAATGATCTATCATGTCAAATGCCATAGTTAGATCTAATTGAATCAATGACATCTTTCAGTGCATCTGAGCAGCTAATAATATCATTGAGGAAAGACACCATGACTGTCTCTGTACTGTGGTCTTCATAAGAACATAAGAATAGCCAAACTGCATCAGACCAATGCTCCATCTAGTCCCGTATCATGTTTCCAACAGTGGCCAAGCCAGGTCACAAGTACCTGGAAGAAACGCAAATCCATGCTACCAATCCCAGGGCAAGCACTGGCTTCCCATGTCCGTCTCAATAGCAGACTATGGACTTTTCCTCCAGAAACTTGTCCAAACCTTTCTTAAACCTAGATGCGCTTTTCGCTGTTGCTACATCCTCCAGCAAAGAGTTTCAGAGCTTAACCATTCTTTGATTAAAAAAATATTTCCTCCTATTTGTTTTAAGAGTTTCCATATATCTTCTTTGAATGCCCCCTAGTCTTTTTTTTTTTCTTTTTGAAAGAGTAAAAAATCGATAACTTCTCCTCATTCTGCACCACTCAGAATTTTGTAGACCTCAATCATACCTTCCCTCAGCCATCTCTTTTCCAAGCTAAAAAGCCTTAACCTCTTTAGTCTTTCCTCATATGAGGAGTTTCATCCCTATATCATTTTGGTTGCTCTTCTTTGAACCTTTTCTAATTCCACTATCAGGCTTATTTTTGAAAGAGAAGGGCGCCCATCTTTTGACACAAATCAGGAGATGGGCGTCCTTCTCCCAGGGTCGCCCAAATTGGCATAATCGAAAGCCAATTTTTGGGCGTCCTCAACTGCTTTCCATCACGGGACGACCAAAGTTCACGGGGGCGTGTCAGAAGTGTAGCGAAGGCGGGAATGGGGCATGCCTAACACATGTGCGTCCTAGACCGATAATGGAAAAAAGAAGGGCGTCTCCGATGAGCACTTGGGCGGCTTTACTTGGTCCATTTTTTGTTATGACCAAGCCTCAAAAAGGTGCCCAAACTGACCAGATGACCACCAGAGGGAATTGGGGATGATCTCTCCTTACTCCCCCAGTGGTCACTAACCCCCACCCACCCTAAAAAAAACGTTTAAAATATTTTTGCCAGCCTTAAATGTCATACCCAGCTCCCTGACAGCAGTACCCAGGTCCCTGGAGTAGTTTTTATGGGTACAGTGCACTTCAGGCAGGCAGACCCAGGCCCATCCCCCCTATCTGTTAAACTTGTGGTGGTAAATGTGAGCCCTTCAAAACCCACCAGACACCCACTGTACCCACATGTAGATGCACCCCATTCACCCCTTAGAGCTATGGTAGTGGTGTACAGTTGTAGGTAGTGGGTTTTTTGGGGGGGTTGGGGGGGATTCAGCACACAAGGTAAGGGAGCTATGCACCTGGGAGCAATTTCTGAAGTCCACTTCAGTGCTCCCTAGGGTGCCCGGTTGGTGTCTTGGCATGTCAGGGGGACCAATGCACTACGAATGCTGGCTCCTCCAATGACCAAAGGGCTTGGATTTGGTCATTTCTGAGATGGGCGTCCTCGGTTTCCATTATTGCCAAAAATCGGGGAGACCATCTCTAAGGTCGACCTAAATTTTGTGATTTGGGCGTCCCAGACCGTCTTATTGAAACAAAAGATGGACGTGCATCTTGTTTCAATAATACGGGTTTCCCCGCCCCTCCATCAGGAAGTCCTGCGAGGACGTCCTGAGGAAAACGTGGGCACCCCTTTTGATTATGCCCCTCCACATCTTTTTTGAGATACAGTGACCAGAATTGAACACAACACTCAAGGTGAGATTACACCATGCAGTAATACAGAGCCATTATAGTATTCTCGGTCTTATTTACCATCCCTTTCCTAATAATTCCTAATATCCTGTTTGCTTTCTTTGGACACCACTGCACACTGGGCAGAAGATTTCAGTGTACTGTCTATAACAACACCTAGATCTTTTTCCTGGGTGCTGACCCCCAAGGTGCACCCTAACGTTTTTCATCCCAATGTGCATCACATTGCATTTGTTCATATAAAATTTCATCTGCCATTTGGATGCCCAGTCTTCCAATTTTTCACAGTCTGTATTTTAACAACCTTAAATTATTTTGTGTCATCTGCAAATTTAATCACCTCACTCATCGTTCCAATTTACAGATCATTTATAAATATGTTAAATTGCATCAGTCCCAGCACAGATGCCTGTGGTACTCCACTATTTACCCACCTCCATTGAGAGAAATGGCTATTTAACCCTACTTTCTGTCCAATAACCAATTCCTAATCCACAACAGAACATTGCCTCCTATCCCATGGCTTTTTAATTTTCTCAGGAGTCTCTCATGAGGAACTTTGTCAAAAGCATTCTGAAAATCTAGGTAAACTATATCAACTGGCTCACCTTTATCCATATATTTATTCATGTCTTCAATAAAATGAAACACATTGGTAAGACAAAACTTCCCTTGGCTGAAACCATGCTTTACTTTTTACTTTACTTTACTCGGGGCTTATATTCCGCTCACATCTTGAGAGGTTCAGAGTAGATTACAGAGTAAAGATAATTCAACAAGATCACATTGTGAAGACAAGTATAGCAGATTGCAGAGCGGGTTAGCAAGTAGATAAGTCAGTCTAATACATAGGTGCAGGGAAAAGGACTTCAGTTTGACATTAGACATATTGAAAAATTCATGTTGGGGAACCAGATTTACGAGGAATTTGGTAAGATGTAGTTCTTGAATAATAAAACGACCCCTTAATATGCAATCTACAGACAATACAAAACACAGCCATAAGACTAATTTATGTTCTACAAAAAATTGACATGTAGGGGCATAATCAAACGCAAACGCCTATGTGTAAGAACGTCCATCTCTGAGAACGGGTCTGTGAAGGGGCGGGCTGAACTGTATTTTCGAAAAAAATGGACGTCCATCTTTTTTTTTGAAAATACATTGGATTAGGGCGTTTTTTGAGCTGGGCGTTTTTGTTTTTTAGCGATAATCGAAACCGAAGCGTCCCAGCTCAAAAACGACCAAATCCAAGGCATTTGGTCGTGGGAGGGGCCAGCATTCTGTAGTGCACTGGTCCCCCTGAGATGCCTCTATGCCAGCCTCAAATATCATACCTAGCTCCATGACAGCAGTATGCAGGTCCCCAGAGCAATTTTACTTTAGTTGGTGCTGCGCGGGACCCATGCAGAGAGGAAAAATCGGAAGAAAAAAAAAAAGCAAGCAAGTGCAGTCAGGGATGTCCAAATTAAAAGATAGTAAAAGGGGGAATTGAACCAGCAAACTTCTGATTACAAGCTCAGTGCTCTAGCCAGTGCACCACTGCTTAGACATCCTTACCTTTCCATTAAGTCCCTCCAAGTTCCTGTCAGCCAATTACAGCTCATTTAGCTGACATCTGTGTCAGCTAAACAGCTGTGATTGGCTGACAGAAACTTGGAGGGACTTAATGGAAAGGGAAGGATGTCTAAGCACCTGAATAACGTGGTGCACTGGCTAGAGCACTAGCTTGTAATCAGAAGGTTGCTGGTTTGATTTCCCCTTTTACTATCGTGGTAATTTAGATGTCCCTGACTGCACTTGCTTGGTTTTTTTTTTTCTTCCGATTTTTCCTCGCTGCATGGGTCCCGCACATCACCAACTAAACTAAAATTACTTCAGGGACCTGCATACTGCTGTCATGGAGCTAGGGATGACATTTGAGGCTGGCTTACAAGTTGGAAAAAAAGTGTTTAACGTTCGGGTTTTTTTGGTGGGAGGGGGTTAGTGACCACTGGAGGAGTCAGGGGAGGTCATCCCCGGTTCCCTCCGGTGGTCATCTGGTGATTTAGGGCACTTTTTTGGGACCTGTTTGTGAAAAAAACGGGTCCAACAAAAGTGACCTAAATTCTCTCTGAAAACGCCTTTCTTTTTTCTATTATCGGCCGAGCACGCACATCTCTGCTCAGCTGATAACCACGCCTCAGTCCCGCCTTCACCACGCCTCCAACACGTCCCCATCAACTTTATTCATTCCCGCAATGGAGTGCAGTTGGAAACGCCCAAAATCGGCTTTCGATTATACCGATTTGGGCACCCGCGTGAGAAAGACGTCCATGTCCCGATTTAGGTCGGAATATAGGCGTTTTTCTCTTTCGATTATAAGCAGGATGGTCTCCCACCTATATGCCCAGCTACACTGGCTACCGGTAGAGGCCAGAGTTATCTTTAAACTCTATTGTTTTGTCTTTAAAATCTTTCAGGGCTGTGCTCCCCAAAACATGTTCTCTCTAATCACAACTCTGCACTTGAACTAGGGGACAAGAAACTCTCTAAAATTATCCTTCCCATCCTTCAAGAAATTTTTACTCAAGAGGGCTTTTCTCAAACTTATTCTCTTACCAAGCTACCAAATTCTGGAAGCCCTACTGACACCAAAGGTCACGAACAGGCCAGATATCCAGGATATGCCTATTCTAATAAATATGCATGGGATAGATTTTCATGTCCACCAGTTTTGTGTATACAAATCACTCTCATGCAACTTCTTTAGATGTATCCTGAAAATCTGGTCTGTTTCTGGCTCTTGAGATAGGCTTGTTCAAGTTCTATCATAGTGGAATGCAGGATTTGGTGTGATAGATGATGGTGTTGAGGCCATTTGGCCAGTGATCATAACATGATCACATTAAATTTTAAAGCAACAGAATTGCAAAGCTTATGAGATAAGGAGGAGGTACTGTGGGCTGTAATATATGTTAATATTAGTGTGACTCTATAGAACTCTTTCAAAAGCAGAAGAAGACGACGGAGATTTAAATGAGGACATTCACAATATTGCTAAGATAGGAGAAGTGCCACTGAGAGGTGATTTCATTATGCTACATGCTGATTGAGGCATCCCTGCCACCTATCCCTATTATGTAATAACACACATAGCTTGCATAACACACATACACAAAGGTGTGTTCACAGAGGTGGAACATGCACTGGTAACTGGAGAGCCAGACCAGTGATAAGTGGAGTGTGCTGTTGTGCCAAGAAACAGTAATGTATGCTGTGGTTATGCAGAAGCAGACTACCCGAGGACACTGTCACATTCAAAGATTTTGTTTTCAGTTTGCCTTCTTCCCCCCTGTGAAATAAACAGGACCCCTGCCTTGCCCAACACCTTCAATAAATATTATTTGCCTTTACATGCAACTGCTGTGTAGTCTTTCTTACCTAGGGTCCGGGCCCGCCCTCATTCATAGTACCACATACACTAACTGGTGAGTACAGGGATACCACATGAGTCTTTAGTGCCTATGGGTGGCAATAAGTGCCTATACAGTCATTTTTAAAAATGGCCGTGTACTAATTGCAACATTAGGGCAACATTACGGCATGGTCATTAATACAAAACAAAAAAAATGCCTTTAGCAGCGGGAAAGACACACATAAGTATGTGCTAAGGCAATTTTTACCACACCTTTATAAAGGGAACCCTTAGTAAATAGGACATTAAGGAACATACCAGATTTTTATTTCCTAAGGTGTATACACATCTTATAGAAAATGCATTTAAAGAAATTGTAAATCAATATATCTTAGTTTAACTTTTAGAAATAGGAGATTAGCTATTTTCTCATGCAGATCTTTTTTAGACCTTGAGGACAGAACCAACAAAGCCCCGAGATGAGGTAGAAAGAGAGTCATCAGTCATATGGTGCATCAGTATTTTCTCTGTTGCAGCTATGCTCAACAGCATCCATCTGGTTGCATTGTACAGTGAGATTCCCCATTTACAGGGTGAGACTTTGACATAACTATAGTGCATGATTTATACACTATTTTGTGTCTGTCAAGGACAACACATTCAGAGACCAGATAACAGTAACTGTGGGATTCCAACAACAAGAGAAAAGCCAGTTGCTCTATGAAAATTCAAGTAGGTTCTGCAACAGCAGATGGACATTTTGTGTAATAGAATGAATGCCTATTTGGCTTACTTTCAGAACAAACCAATGAAGTGTCCCTGACTGTTAGGGATATTACTGGTTTATTTTAGACCAAATGTTTTCTAATTTAGCTAAAAAATCTGATATTGACTATCAAGAAATATAAGGTTAAGCTTTCTATCAAACCTTGCTTTGCTACCTGAAATATAAATCAGAAGTCAGAAGCCAGGTAATTTTTTGTAAAATTGAAATAAAATACATTTTTTCCTTTCATAGATAGAAAGCAAATAACGAACCAGAGAGATTCCTACTACACTTTTCAAATAATAGAGGCTGAGAACCAGAGAAATCTAGGTTCGTATTTAGCTGATACTCCTTGTGATCTTAGGCAAGTCACTTCACTCTCTGTTGTCTCAAGTATCTTTATATAGGCTGTGACAATTTCTAAATAGTCTCCAACTCCTGATTCCCTAGTCCTTTCACAAAGTTCCAAGATAACATGCAACCCTACCCTCACTCCCAATTCCACCCCTAATTTCCTTCATCCCTTCAGCATCTACCAGGATCTTCCTGATAGATAATGGGCACAGTAGGAATTCCTCAGTTTCTATTGCTTGAGTCATTTTCTTTTGCCAAATGGCACCCACTTGCCCCTGGTAATAGTCTCCTGGTACTAGCATGTGGTACCACTTGCTAAGCAACTAGAACTAGAGCGTTTCTTGTTTAAAGTTGTACTAATCAACAAGAAGCCCAAATCCTGCACCAATACCTAATGCTAAGGTCTAGTGATATTTATCCAACTAATCATATATTTTAAATAGAAAAATTATAGGACTACTGACTTAGGGGATCTTTTACAAAGCATCGGTAAGCCTAGTGTGGGCTTACTGAATGTTAAATTGGAACTACTGCTGGCCTAATGTGACTGCCGGCGGTAGTTCTGCCCCAAGCATGCACCATTTCCTGGGGGGAAAAAAAATGGCGGAAATGGCTTGTTGGCAGTAACCCAGCAGTAATTGGGCATCGCCGCACAGTTCCCGGCTCCCGCCGGGTAACCGAGGGAGCCCATTTCGCCACCTCAATGGGTAGCAGTAAGGGCTTCCCGCTACATGGCCACACGGTAAAACTTCTCTTACCACATGGCCATGTTTGTCTGGGGGCTTTTTACCCACTGCGGTAAAAAGAGCCCTGGTGTGTGGGATAAGCGGCCCTTGCCGCTAATACAGGGCCCTTTTTCGAGCAGGTTGATAAAAGGACCCCACAGTTATCAGCTTGTGCTCAAATCATAAAAATAGTTAACTATTTGAATGAGCATACCACCACAGTAGACACCACATAAGAGACTTCTGTAGACATAAAAAATTAAGCCTAGATTTTAAGAGGAATTCAGACAAAATTAGTAAATACAGGCAAACAAAATAATTGAGCAAAAGCCTAGAAAAGTGTGGTATTTTGTAATTAATTAATAGGATTTTTTTAGGAATTCACCTCAATAGGTGGCGGTAAGTGCTCCTCCCCATCCCCCCCACCCGGAAATGGTTGCGTGGCAGGTGGTTCATTTACTGTAGAGCCATTTCTTTTCCAGAAAAAAAGCAGCCTTTTACCTGCTGTGGTAAAAGAGGGCCTCAGCGCACTTCAAAAACATGTGCTGACGTTAGCGCAAGCCCTCTTTTACCACTGCTTAGTAAAAGGATCCCTAAATAAATTATATGAAATCATGCACTTTTGCTATCTTTATGACAGTGTACACATTTGCCCATACTGTGGAGTAGGTCAGGTAAATTTGATGGCAGACAATAATTCAAGCCCTTATTTTTGCATGCTAAACTTTTGTTTCATCCACAATTTGCCTTTGGTTATTGTCCTTCTCTTGTTTAAATAGATATGTAAGGGTGTGGCCTGTGAGTTGTTAAGATTTTTTTTTAAAGCAGCAGAGCTATTAATATGTTTTGGAATATATTACATCTTGATAAATGATCTTGGTGCAAAATGTTTAATTCTATTCAGTCTGGAAAATGGAAAATTTGAGTGGTAAGAGGACGACAATGCTTCAATCAATATCTGTTCCACTCAAGGGTGCTTTCTGAGTCTGAGCTCTTTTTTTCAATGCCTAAAATAATATAGATGTAATTTGACTATTAATAAATCAACGGGCATATACTATGAAGATTGATTTCTCTATTCTGATTTCATGTTTGTTCCTACTTACTGTCATTAATGGTGTTTTTTTTTTTTTTTTGCTTTATTTTGGAAACTGCCCTCTCCTCATTCAAATGTTAGTCTGCATAAAATCATCAAACACAGCTGCTGATATCATCAACAGCTTCATTGCAATTTAACTTAAGGAACCTTTTGCTAAACTATGATAAGTTTTTGCACTTAATGGGGGGGGGGGGGGGATTCTATACTTGGCACCTAGAAAGTCTGCACAGAAAACATTTTTGCCTAAGCGTATTCTATAAGCGGCACCTAGATATAGGCATGGTATATAGAACGTGCCTAGTTGATATCATAGTGCCTACAACTACTTGCTTGCTAAGTGCTTTTATCAATGCTAATTAGCTTGTTAAGCTAATTAAGTTATGCACATTGTTATAGATTCTGCCTGGATTTCAGTGCGGGTCTCTAGAGTGGTCTTTTACGAAGCGGCAGTAAGCCCAATGTGGGCTTACTGCTTGCTAATCTGGAACTACCACTGGGCTACCACAGCAGTAGTTCCCACCCCCAGGGTGTGCCACTTTCGGACTACAAAAATCGTTTTATTTTTATAGTGCCAGTGTTTACCCGGCATTAATCAGGCAGTGTCACGTGCTGCCCAATTACTGCTGTGTTAGCGTGGGAGCCCTTACCGCCACCGATGCTTCCCCCTGAAATGGTCGTGTGGCAAGTTGCCACATGGCCATTTTCTTTCAAAAAATAAACAGCCTTTTACTCACAGTGATAAAAGGGGGCCTCAGCACATGTCAAAAACACGCAATGATGCCAGCGCAGGTCCACTTTTACCACAGCTTCATAAAAGAACCCCTAGGCACGCTATATAGAAATCTCGGGGAATGCGCCTTAACACCATGTTCAGGATCAACCCATCATTGTTTCTTTCAAATCAGCCTTAAAAACTAACCTTTTCAGAACTGCTTTTGCCTTACCATCATAACCTTTACCATCAGCTCTCCTATTGTGACTCTCTGTCCTTCCTTCTCCCTTTATTCTGTTCCCTCTTCACTCCTGGTGTGCCTTCCTGACCCCAATCACTTTTCTTCTTTTACGTCCTCTTTTCTTTCTTTTAAGTTTTTTTTTTATTGTTTTGTTGTTTGTAAACCGCATTGAAACCTATATTAGACTGTATGCAGTATATCAAGCATGTGAAATAAAATACAATTAATTAATTAATGTGCCTTAAGTGCAAAGGCTGCACACTAATTGTAGTTGATGTGTCCAACACTTCCTGCAATTACAACACTGAAATGTTCATTGTCACACATTAGCACTGCTTGCAATTAACGTAGATACTTGAGAAGATGCTAAATGATCCCGGGCTAAGAACATAATAGAAATTGCATTGTATGTTTTCCATGCAATGTAATGTGCTATCCATGCTCATTCTCTGTACATGCCCTGCCTACTTCCTGTCTACTAACACAAAAAAACATTTAACCCATGTTAATTCACCCATTAACTGCTTAATACATCTTTAAAAAGACCTCATTAGTGTATTGGAAATTCTTTATATAGTCTTTATGTATATATGTGGGATAGGAGGTAGTGTTCTATTGTGGATTAAAAACTGGTTAAAATATAGAAAACAGAGAGTAGGGTTAAATGGTCAATATTCTCAATGGAGAAGGGTAGATAGTGGGGTTACCCAGGGGTCTGTGCTGGGACTGCTGATCTTTATTTATTTATTTTTCTGCATTTGTATCCCACATTTTCCCACCTCTTTGCAGGCTCAATGTGGCTTACAATATACCGTAATGGCGATATGCTTGAAGTAACCAAATAAAAATAGTTCAATGTTAACTTATTCTGGTACGGATTTGATGTCAGGCCTTTATGGAGGATCATTTTGATAAGTTTCTTTGGACATAGTTATAAATGATCTATCAATGGGAATAACTAACTAGTTATGTAATTAAATTTGCTGATGACACAAAGTTATTAAAAATTGTTCAATCCCAAGAGGATTGCGAAAAATTACAAAATGACCACACGAGACTGGGCATCTGAATGGCAGATGACATTTAATGTGAGCAAGTGCAAAGTGATGCATGTAGGAAAAAGGAACCTGAGTTATAGCTACGTAATGCCAGGTTCTACATTAGGAGTCACCAACCAGGAAAGGGATCTAGGTGTTGTCATTGATGATACATTGAAACTCTCTGCAAATAGAATGTTAGATATTATTAGGAAAGGAATAGAAAACAAAAATGATGTTATAATGCCTTTGTATCACTCCATGGTGCGACCGCACCTCAAATACTGTGTGCAGTTCTGGTTACTGCATCTTAAAAAAGATGTAGAGTAATTAGAAAAGGTACAGAGAAGGGTGACGAAAATCATAATGTGGATGGGACGACTTCCCTATGAGGAAAGGCTAAAGTGGCTAAGGCTCTTCAGCATGGAGAATCAATAGCTGAGGGGAGATATGATAGACATGAATCATTTGTTTACTCTTTCCAAAAATATTAGGACCAGGGGGCGTGCAATGAAGCTACAAAGTAGTAAATTTAAAATGAATCAGATAAAATATTTCTTCACTCAACGTGTACTTAAACTCTGGAATTTGTTGCCAGGGAATATGATTAAAGTAGTTAGTTTAGGGGGGTTTAAAAAAGATTTAGATAATTTCCTAAAAGAAAAGTCGATAAGCCATTATTAAGATGGACTTGGGGAAAATCCACTGCTTATTTCTAGGATAAGCAGTATAAAATCTATTTTACTGTTCTGGGATCTTGCCAAGTGCTTGTGACCTGGTTTGGCCACTGTTGAAAATAATACTGGAACTGATGGACCTTCGGTCTGTCCCAGTATGGCAACACATATTCCTATGTTCATAGTAGGACCTCTGTATAAGCACTGTAGCTTATCCAGGATATTCTACATGCAGAGCCTAGTGGTTAGTGGACTATAAACCAAAGGACCCAGGTTCAAGTCCTACTTTATCTCCTTGTTTTGTAATTTTGAGCCCTCTAAGAAAAGAAAAATACCTACTGTAGCTGAATGTACACCACTGCAATAACCTTCAGGCTTAGTAAGTGTTATATATTTAGGTATAGTAGATATTTAACTGTTTCTGGAGGACTCATAATTTAACAAAAAAAAGAAAAAAACATTTAAGTGGGATTTAAACCTGGGTCCCTTGGATGTCTCAGTCCATTGCACTAACTACTAGGCTACTCCTCAGACCTGTTCTGTTAAGAATGTCTATAATACCTGAAGATGTCATACAGCCTGGTATCCCCTTCTAGTTTCACTTTCAGGGGAGAGGGATGGGGATGGCAACTACTGGGGGATTAAGGAAATATCATGCCTTAATCCCTCCAGTGTACAGATGCTCAATCGGAGAACGTTTCTGTAACCTGGACATTCCTAAAGGAGATCTATGTAAGGACATCCTTCTTTTTAGACATGGACATTTCTTCCACTTCAGTAATCACTATTGGACTTCCAGATTTCAGGCCTTCCTTATTCCTGCCTAAAACATGTCCAGAATATACCTTCTTGCTATTTGGACATACTGCACTGTTGGCTATTTCTAGTCTACCTTTGCAAAATTGGAATTTGGACGTTTCAATAACAAGGACATCAATTTTGGCTTTTCAAGACATCTATATGTTTTGAAAATAATGCCTATATAATTCAATTTCAAGATTTATGTGGTAATAATGGCATATAATGAAATGCATAGGTTTCTCTAATATTCAACATTTTTTACATATATAACACATAACTCATGCAAGATTTTAAACAATATTTTTATTATTACATTTTAGGTTTTTGAATATATATGTACTCTTGTGGGAAATGAAAAATATTTATGTTTATATAAAAAGTTGGTTTTTCTCTGATGCATCTAAAATGTGTTTAGTGGGTTTTGGAAATAAACCCTTGAATTGTTTAGCAAATGAAAATAAGAGAAACTGACTGAGGAACAGAGTAGTGAAAGGTAGATGAATTAGTTGGTATATACACTGTAAGATCTAGGCCAGAATTCTGAGATTAGGGTGATCAGGCTTTCAAAGAAGATAGTAGCACTTGGGTGAAGCATTAATTTATTTTTATTTTAGCCAGTGACGTACCAAGTGGGGGGGCGGTGGGGGCGGTCCACCCCGGGTGCACGCCGCTGGGGGGGGGGGGTGCCGCAGCGCGCACCTGTCAGCTGAGTTCGCTTACTTCGCTAACTTCGCTGCAGCTCCCTCTGCCCCAGAACAGGTTACTTTGGGGAAAAGGTAGACATACTCCCCCCCCCCCCCCCCCCCCCCCCCCCACACACACACACTCTTACCAGTAAAATGTTTGGCCCCTCAGTGAGCTGAAAGGCCAAAGTATTATTTGGTCCAAAAATTTTGGGAATTTTTGACCTAAGGGCTAGTTTTATTAAAAGGACTTTCCTGAGATCACAAGGAGCACCAGTGGAATTTGATTGCTGGTTTTCCTGGTACTCAGCCTCATAGTCTGACCACTATATAGCTCTATCATTACTATATTTAACTGGTTTTACCATGTGGATATAATTATTATCATTTTTTGAACATAATAGACCTTTCATTTTATAGCCCTGACATATTCATAGCAATATAGATTGACACATCAATAGTTCAGGACCTAAGAAGCTTTTGTTTATAATGAACTTTACAGAGGACAGTAAGCTCAAACTATAGTTCAAACAATTTATTAGCAACAACAGCAATAAAAAGGGTAAAAAACAGCACCCAACTTGCCCAGGTTTCATTCAAAGGTCTGCATCAGGGACCTACAGTACTATAAAAGAGGACATTACATCAGAGAGGCAGCCACAGTAAAGGGAAAAGATGGGTGCCAGTGGCAGGCCAGCATAAGAGAATCGCTGCCGGGTTTGGAACGTGGTGAAACAGGTAAATGCCACAAATGCATTGGAGGAATGAAGGGGGAGATGCTTCTCCTGAAGAGTGCCACCTGAGGCCTCCGCCTCAGGTGGCCTAATGGTCGGGCCACTCCTGATAATATCTAAGAAGGTTATGCTCTTGCTGTCTGACTAGATCTGGAATCTCAAAAATGGATCTAGGCTATTAAACCATTGATAAAGCAAGTTCTTGTGCTGACCCTTTCCATATCATGTGACATTTCCATGATATGGAAATCCATGTGTGATTTTGATCATTTTGGGAAAAAAAAACATCCAAACATCGAGTAGCAAACATGGCCATTTTCAAACCAGAAAACATCCAACTTCTTGTTTCACAAAATGGCTGGTAGAATGTGTTATTAAAAAAAAAAAACTATTCAGTGAAATCTATGGGTGCCAATTCAACAATTAATTTTGTTGGTACTCTGATATGAAAATCTGTCTTTATTAGAGTAGTTCTAATAATGTCAATAGCTTTTTTGTGGCACATTATTGTAAAATGTGTTTATTACTACTACTACTACTACTACTACTACTATTTAGCATTTCTTTAGCGCTACAAAAGGTTTCAAAAATATATCGACAAAAATAGACAGAGGTTCTAAGAGAGAACCAGTTGCAGGTCTACTGGGTAGTTTCTATAGATTTTTGTGGATTTTAGGGAATATGCAGATTGTGGGTGTAATTGGATGTGGTACTTGTAGAAACTACTTCTTTATGTGATAGGAATCCTGTAGTCTTAGCAATATCAATCAGGGTTTTTATTTTCTCTTTGAGCCTAGTTGTGGGATCTGACCTGAGTTTTTTTTATAAATAGTAGTTTCACTCAACTGTCTGTTAATTTCTGAAACATAATCACTCCTATTTATATTAATAATGGTGCCCCCTGTGTCTGCAGGTTGTATGAGTATAGAGTCATCTTTCTGTAAAGATTCTATAGCTTGTTTCTCATTCTTAGTCAAATTATAAAAGATCTTCCCTTTCTTATTCTCTAACCTTGTGATGTCTTTTAATACTAAAGTTTCATACATATGGCTAAGTGGATTGGTTGTACCTTGAGGATTCCAAGTGCTATTTATGTATTTATTTTTAAACTTCTAACCTACTTATAGCGTAAGCAGCTACCATAAAAACATAGGGCCCCTTTTACAAAGTAGCTGTAAGCCCAATACGGGCTTACTGCTCACTCAACAGGAAGTACCACTGGGCTACCACAGCAGCCCGGCAGTATGTCCCACCCCCAGTCATATCCGGTGTTACAAAAATATATTTATTTTTGTAGTACCGTGCTATACCTAGTGGTAATCGGGCAGTGCCATGCGCTGCCTGGTTACCATCAGGTTAGTGTGGGATCCCTTACTGCCACCTCAATTGGTGGTAGTAAGGGCTTCCCCCCCCCGCCCCCCCCCCCCCCCCCCCCCCCCCCCCCGGAATGGCCATGTGGCGAGTGCTTTTCTTGCCGTATGGCCATTTCCTGCAGAAAAGAAAGACTACCCTTTTACCATTTGTGGAATGCTTTACCAATGGACCTGAAAATAATTCACAACCTAATTAACTTCCTTAAGGTACTGAAGACACATCTCTTTAATAAGACATACCACAATGACTTATAATTGGAATTGTAATTCACCATCATCTACTTAACAATAGGATTGCTCTCTTCATACACCGTATTGTTTAATTTTAATATGCAACCCATGTTAATATGTGATACCATTTGTATATTTTCCCTTTTCTACCTGACTGTTCATTTAGCATTCATGTTCTATATATATTATCGATTGTAAATGTATTCTGAAATGACATAAGTCATGACGGAAAAATTGGAAGCCACATTGAGCCTGCAAATAGGTGGGAAAATGTGGGATACAAATGCAACAAATAAATAAAAAACATGTGCAGATGCCAGTGCAGGCCCCCTTTTGCCGCAGCTTGGTAAAAGGGGCCCTTACCTATTAAAAACCAACACACAAAAGATCAAAAAGTACTGCCATATACATTTTCCATCACAGTGCTGCCATATAATCTCTCCATTAATACAGTACCTCTCAAGCAAAGAAGACCTGCAGAAAAAACTGTTTTTAAGCACTCAAGCACTGCTGACCAGGTTACACCTTCCACATAAGTAGTCCAGCAATTGAAAATGCTGAAACTCTTATCACAGTATAAAGCATGTTAGTAGCTATGTCCAAAATTAATCGTTTAGTTAAGTCAGATCTTAGCACTATCTTGACTAGTGACTGATTGGTACTAGATCCTGTATTCTTTGGAAAAAAAAAGATCCAGGAGTGGGTTCAAACCTTTCTCGAGAACATTTCTTTCTGAATCACTTCAACAATGTTTCCAGCAATAGACCTCTATCCCAATACTTCTGCTGTTGATTGTAGTATGGTTGTAATGCAGTCTGGTTCACCCTCCATTGCCTCAGGCACTACTGAAATTGTAAGCCCTCCTGGTGAGGGACTTACCTACTGCATCTAAATATGTAACTTGTCATGAGCTCATATATTTACAAGGCAAGCAATTAAATGTAAAACCCCCCCCAAAAAGCACATTCTGACAATTTTCAAGGCCATTTGCGCAGGTGAACTGCATTTTATGCATGCAAATTGCCTTCTCAAAATTGATCTCCATCAATTTTCCAAAACATTTACATGGGTAAAGAGAAATTTATATGCATAAATTGCTGTTTGAAACTGGTCCTCCCTCAATACAGCTCAAAGTGTGCATTGGGAAATCTGCTCTTGAGGGAGTGTTTTGAATGGGATTGGAAATTAGTATGCATAGATAGCATTTTCAATTCTACATGGGTTATTTTCCATGAATAAACTACCTACACAAAATGCAAGTACCTGTCCATAGGCACTGTTTTTCTGTGACAGGTTTCAAAGTGAAAGCTCCCATGAACTCGCTCTTTAAACTTTGGTGCAAGATTTGATAGTACAAAATGAACCTTGGTCTGATGCTGACCATATGAACATTTCCCTCCTTTATACAGCTGAAGCTATGTTTCTCCAAAGTACATATGCTTTAAGGCACATTTAGATGTGTTCTAGGAAGAATGGGCAGAATCATAAATAATATGGGTGTGCAGCAACAACATTTTCATTTTGTGTCATTTCCAAGAATGTTCGTTTGTTTTCTTTTCTTTCTGTCATCACAAAAGCAATGCTGTACATTACTGTGCACGCTTCCTGAATATTGCATACTCTTACTGAAGAGTTTGCATGGTTTTGTTTTCTTCTGCTCATTTTCATTTGCTAAAGGCAAGAAATAACATGAGACATGTTATTGACAATTCCTATGTCATTTCAAATGAATAAATAATACACATACTCTATGTGATGGATTTAGTAAAGTGTGCCACTGCATTTGCATGTATTAATAATGTTAATGCACATTATTAGCAGGTACAGTACAGTACAGTAGGTCCCATTGCATATAGTGGGTGCTGTGGTAAACAATGTGCATTAGTACTCATTAGTTTAAGCTAGCAGAGAAGCACCTTTTAATAAACCTAGCCCATAGACTTTATTTTCAAGTATGCATTAACAATTAAATTCTACAAATGGTGTCCAAATTTGAATGCTGATAAAGACTAGCACTAAGCAGCGGCGTACTGAGGGTGGTGGGTGCATTCTGCAGCGGGGGGTACAGGGAGCAGCCATGCAACTGTTGGCTTTTCTGGTTCCCTGCTCCCTCCTGTTACGGGGCAGGTGTCTTGTCCACAGTCAACAGTTTGTATGACCCACTGAACCTTGTGGTTTCAGTTACCATTCAAGGAAGTTCCTTTCTAAGAGAACTGTCCCAAAGTACTAATGGGTGGGATGACCCTCTGCCAAAGAAATGAAAGCAGAATGTGAAAAATGGAAGGATTTTCTAAAGACTCTTGAACAGCTCCAAATACTATGCACATACATTCCTGCACTACTCATTACTGTGAGACGCAAGGGGATTTACATCTTCTTAGATGCTTCTGTAAAAGTCATAACTGCAGAGACCTACTTGAAAGGAACAGATATAGAAGAAATATCTCACATGGGCTTTATCTTTGGCAAGGCCAAGTTAATACCACAGCCTAGTCACACTATTCCATGCCTATAACTGAGTGGAGAACTACTGACAACAAAGATAGAAGAGCTAATACTGAGTGGAATGGATATTCAAGTAGACATCTATCACCAAAGTGCCATCAGAGGTGCAGATTCGGAAATCATCAATATCAGTTTAGCACCACCTGGGAATTTTGACTCCAGACCAGTGGCATTCCGACCCTAGCTGACACCCGGGGCGGATCATCGATGCGCCCCCCCCCCCCCCCCGGGGGAAGTAACCTGTTCCGGGGCAGACTCAGAGGGAGCAGTGAACACATGTGAATTGCGAAATCAGACTGAAACAGGGCAACAGGCGCGCACCGCGGCACCCCCCCCCCCCCCAGCGGCATGCACCCGGGGCGGACCGCCCCCACCGCCCCCCCCCCTTGGTACGCCACTGCTCCAGACTTCACAGAAGACAACAGATTATTTCACTAGTGATATGCTTACCTCATGTAGAGACAAACTCTGTGGACCGTTGTCTATTCTAGAGACTCAGACTTTTTCTTTTTCTCTGTTTTGTGTTGTCTGTTTCTCATTTCAGCACCTGTTAGACAGAGATAAGAAGTCACCGGGATGAAAGATAGCCTGAGATGACAAAAAGTTGTTAAACAACAAAAATCCATTTTACATTGACTTGCATGTCTATAACATTTCGTTATTAGTAAAGGGTTAATAGTGATATCTTTTGATAATGTGCAGGAGGGTTGCTCTGACCCTATTGCATGGGGCAGCTTGTGTTGTCTGCTTGTGACTGATTACATGTCTGTATATTATTAAGTTGTGTGTATGGACCAGGTCCCTGCATTTCTGCAGTCCTCTGTGATTAGCCTTTATTAACACCTGCACAGTGTTTTTTAGAGCTTTGTTATTGCTTGTCTCTAGGCATGCTTGGAGGTGAAGGATTCCCCTTCCCTCCAACTGTTTCTGTGAGAGAATGTAGAGAGTTGGAAGCTGTGCCTAGGTCATAGATCCAACGTGTTGAGAGACCTGAATCTCTCCATGCTGATGCAGTGAACTGCTGCTTATTTTTTTTCCTCTCAGGGTAGAACACCATAGTGATTTTGTTACCTGTGCAACTGATGTGTCCGTTGATTTCAGTGTCCAAATTACCAGACATTGCCAGAATTTCCTCTTAGGCAGAGAGGCTGATCACAGACACAAACTCACTCTCTATGTACAGAATCTCTAATCCATCTCAATGCAACTACAAGTGAATGATTTGTTTATCTTGCCATCAACTGTACTAAAGAATGAGATTAAGGATTGGAGTTTATTCTGTGTACCTAGCAGCCTCAGGTTTATTTCCTTGGATATACAAGGACAAAATTAACACCTTATGGAGGCCACAATTGTATTCTATAAAAGAAAGTAGGCACTTACTTTCATTTATAGAATATGCACCAATCTGACACCATCTGGATACATAGGGTCAGATTTTGTAAATGGTGGCAACAAATAGACAATACCAAAATAAGATAGTTTGAAAAAATTCTAACCTATCTACTATTATTATTATTATTAGCATTTGTATAGCGCTACCAGACGCACACAGTGCTGAACACCTGACACAGAGAGACAGTCCCTGCTCAATAGAGCTTACAATCTAAAAAACACAGACAGACAAGACAATTAAGGGCGAGGGAAGTACTGGGTAAGAAAGGAACAAGGGGAGGGCAATTGAATGAACCTCAAATTTCCCGATAGGGACAGTGCATAAAGCATTCACAACCCCGTTATCATTCTTGGGAGTCCAATACTATCATCAGTTCCTTAGAAGGAAAAAAGGAATCAGTATAAAGAACTACAACATAATGGAGAAAAGCAACTAGTTCAAACAAATCCCTCATATATAAAACAGAATAGAGTAAATAAGTATCCAAACATTCAATTGGGAATCCTACTATTCTACTTCTAAATATTCTGAAAAAGGCTAACTTGCATTCTGCTGTAAGAGGGAACCTGGAACTAAGGAAGAAATCCCCATAGTTTCAATAGCTTTTCCTTTTATTTCAATGCAGAAAACAAAAGGGAAAAACTATGTAATAAAGGACTTTCTCAGTAGAGGGCACTAGAATGCACATAAACTGAGGGAGGATGTAGATTACAGAACGAGGAGGAGAAGGGGAGATATTGCAAGGACCAGCTGGGACCAGTTCAAAGGAGAGAGGTTTCCAAGGGATGAGCTAGATGGTATAAAATCTACCAGTGAATTAGACTTAGAGGATCCCATGGAAGTGGAGGAGTATCCTCTAACCAAGGAAACCAGAATTTATGATGAAAAGGTATCTGATCTTAGAGATTACTGGGAAAGAGATGGAGGTTCAGTACCTCTAACAACTAAAGAAAGGTAGCAGTCTCTAAAGAAGAAGTGAATATTTAACCTATGAAGAGTGGAGAGGGTCACATTGCAGTCTAAGCCTTCTGTACTGTGAAAAAAGAGTTGGATCTGCTAGTTGTTGGGCCCTAGGCTTGGTGAGAAAGAGTCCTCAACTCAAAAGGAGGAGGGGAGGCATTTTGTTAAATGTTTTGTTTTGCTTCCTTAAAATGTGTGACTGTGTTGAAGAGAAAGGTAAATCATAATAAGAGTTTTCTTTGATGACCTGCTAAAAGACTTTGCTAATACTGCTTGGAACCAGCTGGTATACATTGGGATTGAGCTGGGGATGGGAGAGGAGGGCAAGGAAGGGTTAGAAGCCATTGGCTCATTTGGAACTAATTTGCATACAGCTTAACTTTCCTTTTTCATGAAGGTTGAGATGATTGTTCTTCCTTCTCTAAGAATAAAAAGGAAAGAGACTATTAACAAGGTAATTGTTCTGTTATGCCTGTTGAGAAAAAGGATTGACTGAGATTCGCTCAACCTAAAAGAAAAGGGTTCTCCTAAACTAGACTGTGTGAACCAATAGAAGGGTTTTGAGTGGTGGACAAGTTCTCTATAGACTCCTTTTTATGGAAGGAAGTTTTAACTCTCTAGCACATCCTGTGGGAAGGAGAAGGAGAAATCTATCTATGTTGAACAAAAGGATGAGCTTTTGGGGTGGAGTCTTTTTCTCTTCCCCGTGGGTAGAAAGGAACAATCCCAAGGGAGTCCAGTAGTGCTTTTTCTGGTTAGCAGGGAGCATACCACCCTGCAGATTAAAAAAAAACCCTAATGCAGAAAATCACACACATAGTACTGTAGCCCACACTTATCTTAAAGATGCCAGCACTCAAGACAGTCTCACTGCAATCTTCCAGCGTCACATCCAGGGCTTTTCTCCATACTCCATTGTCCTCCATACAGCAGTGCACAGCCTATCCAGCAAAATTCAAATTGTCAACAAGAGAGCCTTGTTTCATTTCTTTTAACATGCTGCTTCAGGAAGAAGACACCTCCTCCGTAGAAGTAAGTTGCCAACAAATAGGTGCCAGGAAAAATCAGTGCTCAGTGCTACTCTATGAATGGTGCTCATCCTGGAACGCTCTTTATAGAATAGTACTTAGAGGGGATTTGCGTGCCCAACTGTGGGCGCAAAGACTTACACCACTTGAAACCTGGTATAAATCCTGGCATGCAAGTTGGGCACGGATGCCCAGAATTCTGTAACACTATTGTGCATGTTTTGTGAATGCTCCTGACCCGCCCATGCCTCTCCCATGGCTACGGCCCTTTTTGGCTTGCATACAAGAGGATTTAGGCATGGAACGTTATAGAAAAGCGCACAGCCAGAGTGTTAATAGCATCAATAATTGCTTGCTATCAGCCAATTATTGTTTGTTAACGGACAGCAAATTATTGTTTGTTAATGGCTCATTATCTAATTTATTTGTACACAGATCTCAGGGTCATACCCACATTTGGGTGCCATTTATAGAATCCAGGGATAATACAGAATTATCCCCTATTGAAACTAGTTCTTGATGCTTGTTTTATATAGGCACCTTAGCACCCATGTTTGTAAGATATGTTTACAATAGATGCCTTTCTGGACTTTTCCAGGGCCCTGATTTAAAAAAAAAAAAGACCATTGTAAGTCTCATTTCATTTTACATGAGCCTTATGATCCTATATTTTTGATATTTTAGATCATGCTGTGCATCAGAAGTGCCAATGCCACTCTGTTTATGTTCATATACTGCTGCTGTCAGCACTAAAAGCATGAAACCAAAAAAGTCTTTGTCCCCTCTAGTCCTAAATTTGATTTTCTGAAATGCTTTTTCTTCTCTCTCCTTTAATGGTGGGAGTTCTTTTCAAACAATGGTCTTGATTTTATGTATTGATTGTACTCTGTTTTGATGGTTTTCCCTAAGTGGTTTATCAAATAAATATAACCTGAAGCTGAACTGTTTACGTATTGTAACTACATAAGAAAGAAAGGGGAGGAAAGCACATTGTAAATTAAAATATCTTAACTTGGAAAGAAATTATTTGCCTAGTTTTTGGATAATGATCTTCTGAAGTAATTAAGACTAGGAGGTACTTTACTAAAGTGTGGTAATTTTGCATTTACCATGTGTTAGTTGCAAAACTTTATGCTTAGTAAATGCAAAGCCTGTGCACTAACTCTTTGAGGCCGTTCACAGCATGTTCCCATACAGCTACCATACAAAAAATATTTCACTCTGTGTTAAGTGCACTAACATACTGGAAGCATGGATTCATTTAGGGACTCTTTTACCAAACTGTGGTATAAAGGGTCCTGCGGTAGTGTTTGCTGCGTGCTGTGGCCCTTTTTCCTGCAGCAGGTAAAAAGGCTGCAAAATATATGTCCCTGTGGTAAGATTGCTCTTATCGCTTGGCCATGTGGGGGGGGGGGGGGGGGCACTTGGTGGTGGTAAGGGCTCCCATGCTAACCCAGTGGTAACTGGGTAGAGCACTGTGCTGCCTGATTACCGCCAGGTAACTGTCATGCAAAAAAATTGAGCTATATTTTCCCCAACACGGGAAATGGTACGCACTGGGGCTGGAACTACCGCCGGCTCCAACATTGGGCCAGCAGTAGCTACAAATTGGTGTGTGGTAAGCCCGTGTTGAGCTTATCACCACTTAATAAAAAGGCACCTTGCTGCCTTCCAAATCGGAGATGGTAAGTGCACCCATGCCATCTATGTCAGTGGTGGAGGTGCTTCAATATCACATTTTCGATAGAAAGGGACAGGCAAGTTCTGCAGGACTCCAGAGGACCTGGTAATTGAAGACACAATATTGAAGCACTGTCCCCTCAATGGCAGGAATGCAGTTGGAGCAGTCTCACACAGTTTAGAGGGAACATTGCTCATAATACTGTGTGCAGTTAAGTTTGTGAATTTGTTTGGTAAAAGTTACTGTGGCTGTGTTCTAAAAATTAGGGCATTCAAATTCACTCACCAACGGTATAGTATATGTTAGTAGAAAGATCTCAAGTTTGTGCCCTCCTATGACTTTTCTGTATTTTGTAAAGGTCTTCTATGTATCTTTCTGGGTATAACACATCTTCCTGAAAGAGAATAAAATAAACAATGAATTACTCCAAAGGAGGAGAATGCATTCCTTTTTTTAATGGGGCAACTTTCAATGTAGCTGTGGGTAAATGGTAGATGTGCAGCCTTTGTTGTTTTCCATATCTTTTCTGAGAATGTTATTTTTTTGTTTGTTTGTTTTTTTATTTTGTCATCACGGGAATAATAGTGCATACTCTTTTGAAAGAATATGCACTATTCATGAAGAGTACACACACTTTCCTGATAATTTGCACATGTGCACTATTCACATATGCATGATGGTTCAGTAAAAAGTGTGCACTCTTTGTGAATAGAGTGCACTCTTTTGAAAGAATATGTGATCTTTAAAAAATGCACATTCTTTCTAAAGTGTGCACAGTTGACAACACATTATGAAATGTCATATTTTTTTTGCTCATTTTCATTTGCCAAGGGCATGGGAAATGTTTCAAATGAATGAACATACCTGTTATTTACCTGTTAGAAAAGCCCTTCTAAGAATAATTATCTCCTCTCAATATGGGCAAAGGTAACCCACACTGTTGGGAAGGGATCAAGCCTAGGCTGGGGGAGTGAAAGTCCACGTGAGCCTCTTATTTTTGAAAACCTCATACAAACTTTCTCTGTGTGCGCTTGTATCTGCTTTAAAGCAGGTCCAAATTTATGCATTCACAGTATAGAACTGTTCCTCACCAATCTATATTTTAAAAAGTAGGCCTACAAGAACAGCTAGCTTTGGTCTATCCAAGTTAGGTGGTAATTAAATTTGTAATAAACATAATAAACAAATATGACAGCCATATACACAAAGTAGATCTCTCTCCACTAACATGTAATAGGCCAAGATTAATATATGTACAAGAGTAACAATATTTAGATGCCAGATACAATTTTTAAACATGTTTTGTGGCTGATGTACTACAGTGGCAAAGTCTGCAGGAATGACCCATTATCAAGAGAAATGCTAGACCATATTTAACTGAGGTTTGTGGCAATTTTCTTCTAACAATGAAGGAAAAATACCACTAGTCTGTTACAATTTGCATGCAATAGCTCCTTAGATGTACTAATACATGCTATCACATTAGTGTACACTAACAGTGATAAAATGCTTTATTTTACTACGTCCCATTTTATGTAATAGGACCTAGTTACTATTCATTCACCTTAATTATCTTAGTGCCTGCCAATGTGATAGTGTACATTAGCAAATAGCTGCTACTTAATGAACTGATTTTTATAATTTTGTAGCTCATAACCTTACTTTACATATGTTTGAACCTCAGATTGCATTTGCTAAATCACAGGTGCAAAATTCTAAATATTTCTTTTGAAAGTGCAATTTTATGTGTTTGCGTATTACTGTGTTTGCAAACTGCAGTGTGATTCTGTGTGTTGACTTCTTTGATATATAACTTAGACACATATGTTATGGACATTAAAACTGAGGTATAGAACATACATTTCAGACATTAAGCAAACGCTTAAAAATTGTTGGAAATATAGATCAAATCTTTATGCAACTAAAGAGTAGAGATGCAAGTGTATTTAGACACACGTCAACAGAGTTTGAAAACAAACCACAGGACATATCTTTGACAGTACTCAGATGGTTAAAATATGGTTATTGTATTATTGTCTATGTATCTAGCCCCCAGACAATTGTCTCACTTCTGAGCTATAAATTCAGAAGGCAATAATATGCCTCCCCATAGAATTTCCCTTTGAAAACTTGGCAGAGCACAGAAAAAAAGTACCCGCTTACTTTGTGCCTGCATTAAAGCATATGCCAAGTATACATGAAGAATTATGTATGGAGATTTGATTATGCAAACTCCATGTGCTTGTTTTCTCACTTGACCTAATGCCACCACTTCTTTTTCTCTGATGAGAACAGGGAGGGGCCGCAAAAATCAAACTGCGTATTTACTCTGATAAGCAAAGCTGTCCCCATGTAAAAATGTCAAATTATTGCCTCCATAATTTTGCTGGCAGATTATGCCTTGATGAGTCTCTTGAAAGCTGCTGTTTGATTTAAGGAGCTGAAGTTGCTACTCTCACATAATGTGTGCTATAATTTAATTGGAACATGATAATCTCTACAAATGAGAAGAGATAGCCAAGACAGTAAAATAAATAATTGCCAGATTTTTTAAATTCTTTGGTGCCTAACAATTGATGAATCTGTCATTTGAATACTTAGGCTCTAAACAGATTATATAACTTCGTAATATATTTACTGCTCTTTTTGCTACATGTAGCAATAATGGTTCTATACAATATGTTTTTTTTAAATATGCTAATTTCAGGAATGGCATATTTGTTCCAATATGATATTTTGATCCTATTTATGGAGCTTGCCAAGCTAATTAATTGTGTTGAACACAAAGCCAGAAGTCAGACAGTTGAGATTTTTCTTTGTTGCAAAAAAGAAAAATCAATGGAACCAAGGCTACCCTGACAATATAAAAAACTGCTGACATGGATTTCAATGACCTATAAATTAGATCACGGAAAGATAATGTCATGCTCAATGGTGTATTAGGGACACATTTGGTTTAGGGCAGTAACCAATATAAGAAAACCAAAAGGCCTTGATGTGTTGCTAGCTTTCATAGTACCTGACAAATCCATCTCCATTATGTACCGATCAGTATGCACTGAGTTTTGTTTTCCAAAATGACAGGTGAAAGCAAAATGGACAAAAAAAACAATAACTCTCCTAAGAACAGGTTTCTGTTGTTCTCGTGAGCCTCCAATTCAGTTGGAGGTGGTTCTCATGGGAATGCAGTATCATAACCATTCATTTGCACCTAACCAAGTATTTCTGTCCACCTGGGCAGAATGAACAGACAGATGTAGAAATGTTATCAGCTAACAAATTGGAAAACACAAAAATAATGGGTGATTTCAATTACCCCAATATTGACCGGGTAAATATAACATCTGAACATGCTAGGGAGGTAAATTTCCTTGATGAAATCAAGGACTGCTTTATGGAGCAGCTGGTGCAGGAGCCAATAGATGGAAAAGTTCTAGACCTAGTCCTTAGTAGAGCACATGATTTGGTGCAGCAGGCGATGGTGCTGGTGCTGCTTGATAACAGTGATCATAATATGATCAGATTTGATATCAGCTTTGGAGTAAGTACACACAGGAAATCCAATATGTTAGTGTTTAACTTCCAAAAAGGAGACTATGATAAATGAGAAGAACAGTAAATAAAACTTAAAGGAACAGCTGCGAAGGTCAAAATTATATCATGCATGGATGCTGTTCAAAAATACCATCCTTGAATTCCAGGCCAAATATATTCTGTATATAAAATAGGAGAAGGGAAGACCAAATGACAGCCGGCATAGTTAAAAAGTGAGGTGAAGGAAGCTATTAGAGCTAAAAGAAAATCCTTCAGAAAATGGAAGAAGGATCCAACCGAAAATAATAGAAACAGCATAAGGAATGTCAAGTCAAATGCAAAGCGCTGATAAGGAAGGCAAAGAAGGACTTTGAAAAAAGATTGCGTTGTAAGCAAAAACACATAGTAATTTTTTTTTAGGTATATTAAAAGCAAGATGCTGGAAAAAGAGTGGAATGCAACGGTAGACGTGAATTGTTTGTTTAATCTTTCCAAAAATACTAGGACGCACGCAATGAAGCTACAAAGTAGTAAATTAAAATGTATCAAAGACAATATTTTTTTTACTCAATGTGTAATTAAACTCTGGAATTCTTTGCCAGAGAATGTATTAAAAGCAGTTAGCTTAACAGGGTTTAAAAGAGGATTGAAAAGCTTCCTAAAGAAAAGTCCATATGCTATGTTAAAATGGACTTGGGGAAAATCCACTGCTTATTTCTAGGATAAGCAGCATAAAATGTATTATAGTGGGTTCATGGTGAGGATCCAAGATGGTGGCGTGACAGGCAAGCTGTTAGAAGAGCTTGTGTGCTGTTATCTATACTGTCGATATATTTTCTTTTACCTGTCTGAGCATGCCGGAGAGGAAGGGAAAGCTAAAGGGACTTCCCCTCTCTAAGCCAGAGACTCCTCTCACTCAACAGACCTCCATAACAGCTTTTGTTACACCCTCCCTGATGTCGGGCATTTCTGCTTCTGGGACTGAGAAGAGTCCGGAGTTTGAGAGCGTTTTGTTGCTCAGCCCAGCGGGGCCAGCAACCCCTCCTGTCCCCCAACACGATGCAGTTTCTGTGCCGATTCTTAATTCAGGATGAATTGGTCCACTAGAATTGAAGGAGAAGCGTACTGCTGATTTAGAATTGTTGGGGGAAGATTGCTGCTGTTGATTCAACTCCACAGCCTTATGCAGAGGGGACCCAGCGTCTCTCGGATATGGCGACAGTTGAAACTACTGAGGAAGATATTTTCACAGCTTATTCTTCAGATGAAATTGCCCTTGTGCTTCTGCATTACAGCCGTTAGTAAGACCACATGAGATATCGCTGGAATCAATATGGACAGCCCTTGAAACCTTGTATAAGGTCTGTACTTCTTTTGTTTCTGTTTCTTTAAGCAATGCTGTGCAAATCAGAGAAGTTAAAAATTGTGTTGAAACTATTGCTGTTAAGCAGACTAGCTTGGAAGCTGAAGTGACTATATTACAGGAGAATCAATCTCAATTTGCAGGAGATAGACTTTTACTTCATCGAAAGGTTAAAAACCTGGAAAACTCAATAAGAAACAAATCTAAGAATACTTAAGTTTCCATATTCAAGATTTATGTCACCTAGAGACATGTTTCATAGATTTCTAAAGGAAACTTTTAAATACTCGGAAAATTCTTTTCCACCAGTTCAAAAACTCTACTATATACTGACTACCCCATTAAAATTGGAGAAATAACAGAAAGAGCAGGAGGTGCAATCCTTACAAGAAGTGTCATCGGACAGCTTGGATGTCTCTACATTGATTGAGCAGGTGGTGGAGGAAGTTAAAACTAGAGCTACACTCCTAGTTTCTTTTATGTTCTTGCAAGATAAAGAAGCTTTATTGAGGTTATACTTTCAAAAAACTCAACCTTCCTTTCTAGGAGGAAAGTTCAGATCTTAGCTGATGTTTCCATCAGGCTTATTTTTGAAAGAGGGTGCCCATCTTTCCACACAAATCACAAGATGGGCGTCCTTCTCACAAAGTGGCCGAAATCGGCATAATCGAAAGCTGATTTTCGGCGTCCTCAACTTCTCTCCATCGCGGGGACGACCAAAGTTCATAGGGGTGTGTCGGAGGCATAGTGAAGGAGGGACTGGGGTTACCTAACAGATGGGTGTCCCCCCTGTTTACTAAGCCGTGCGCTAATGCCAACACAGCCCATTCATTTTGAATGGGCTTTGTTGGCATTGCTGATTGGCAGCTGCTAGTGCAGCTTAGTAAACAGTGCAGTTATTGAGTAAAATGTTAATACTACTATTGACATTTTGGTACAATCATGCAGTGGCGTAGCTACGTGGGGCCACAGGAGCCTGGGCCCCGTAGATTTGGCCCTGGACCTCCCTGCTGACAACCCTCTCGACCCCCCCTCCAGCCACCAACCCTCCCCTGCTGCTGCCTACCTTTGCTGGTGGGGGACTCCAACTCCCGCCAGCTGAGGTCCTTTTCTTCTGGCTCAAGGCTTCGTTCTGTTTCTGTGAGTCTGACGTCAGACTCACAGAAACAGAACAAAGCCTTGAGCCGGAAGAAGAGGACCTCGGCTGACGGGAGTTGGGGTCCCCGCCAGCAAAGGTAGGTGGCGGCAGGGAGGGTTGGCGGCGGGGGGGGGGGGGTCGAGACTCTTGAGAAGGTCATCGGCAGGGGCAGGGGGGGTCAAAATTGTTGTGTTGTTGGTGGTGGCGGTGGTGGTGGGGTCAGCGGTGCCGGGGGGGTTAAATGTGCCCCCTCACCTCAGGCTCTGAACCTCCCCTCCTGCCAAAGTCTGGCTACGCCCCTGCAATCATGAATTGAGAATGTGACTGTTGGGTACACTGCATGGATCAAGCAGGTCTTCATCTGCTGTCTTTAATGTGTATTATGTAAATAAATAAAAAAATCAGGCAAAACAACTGAAAGTGTCAAACAGCAAGGAATGTAAGATGATTCAGCTAAAGCTTATAGTGCCTATTTTTTGCTAATCTGTCCAACAGATGATTTACCTACTTCTCACCTGTAATGTAATTATTTTTTTCCCAGTTCACATGAAAATTATTTTGCTGCAATTTTATTTATAGTGACTTATGTAAGCTATTCTCAGTGTACATATCACTTCTTAGAGGTAATTAAATTTGTTCTTGTTTGGAATTTAAAAGTGTTATTTCTATTTCACTTACAATGGGACAGGCAAAATGGCACTGCAGAACATCTATAATGTTTTATAGAGTGTGTCATTTATTATTGAATATCATGGAATAGTGGGTTACTGAAACTAGGGCTTTTGGTTCCAGCTGAAACCAAATCAGCAGCCAAAATTTGCCACTCGGTTTTAGCTGCAACTGAAGCCAAAACCGAAACCATAGCCCAGCCCCTCTACCGCATGCACCTCAAGCCCACTCCCCCATTGGGCTAGCCTCCCCCAACAGAAAACCTGTCCTTCTCAGAGCTGCCCACCAACTTGACCCTCACCCTACCCACTACCTATAGGCCCTCCCCAGGTCTACCTTAGAAAAGCCCTGGTGACCTAGTGGCCTTTTTAGAGCTGCTTTAAGCCCATGCTTTCCATGTCTATTTATTTAATCATTTGTTTGTTCTTATATCCCACATTATCAAAAAATTAATTTCAGTTCAATGTGACTCACCATTAACAAACAGGATTGCATTCACAAAGATTCTGTATAGCTGATTTTACAGTTTGATATTATTCAAATATTGATTTTGTTTGTTTTAACAGTACATTTTAGCCCCTGAAGCAGCAATTGGGAGAAACATGGGTGGGTCAGGCATTCCTTTTAACCATTTTATTTGTTAATAAAGTCTCCTTTTTTATCACCATGCCTGCCCCTACATCTTTATTCCTTTTGTAATTTGCAGACTATTTGCAAGTCTGTTTTTGGGACCTTCCCTTTTTTGGTATTTATATTGACATTTTTTCTTTCTGATTTGGTCTTTCATCTGAGTCTAAAACTGAATAATTTTGTGTTTCTTGTTAAATATGAGGTGACAATATTGAGCTGTGTATCCATTTAGCTAGGAGCACTGAATATGCATTCTTAGTTTCATGAATATCTTGTCCCTTTAACAGTCCTATTTAATGGATACATTTATCTGGATAGCAGCTGGATATTGCCATCATCTGGATATCTGTTGGTTCCATCTGTGGAATTCTCCTACCCTTCCTTTTTTTTAATTAGCATGCATGGATATCACAGAAGTCTTCCATTGTCTCCAGCAGCCTCCCATGTCTGAAGAATCTGTTCTACTTCCTGGAACTCTGCACTTCCTTTTATAGCTCTGCAAGAGGGCACTGACTGATGACATCACATCCTATCTAAGTATATAAAAAAGTTCCATCCACTCAACCAGTGCCTCGGCAACAGGCTTCCTGATGTCCTGCATACTTCATTGTGTGTTGCCTTATTTCAGCATTCCTGCCTGTTTGTTCTTGCCCTGCCTCATACCAGCCTGTTTGGTCCTGCCCTGCTTGTTTCTGACCTTGCCTGCTTACTTCCTACCTAGACCTCTGTCTTGTTCCTGACCTTGCCTGCTTGCTGCGTGCCTAGACATCTGACCTGTTCATGACCTTGCTTGCTTGCTGTCGGCCTAGATCTCTGGCCTGTTCCTGACCTTGCCTACTGTCTGCCTAGACCTTGGGTCTACTCCAGTCCTTGTCCTCCTGTGGTTAGCATCGGCCTTCAAAACCTGCAGCTCGTAGTCACTACTGGGTCTTGGACTTTGTCAATGTCTGTGTCAGCAGCTCTCAGTGAGGACCTGTGCTGCACTTGCATTGCACAGGTAGAGTCACCCTTGCTACTGCCCAAGGGTTCACTTCCCTCAAACCGTGACAATGGGATTTTGAAATTAAAAAACTATGTGGATAGCACCTGAATGTTCAGCAAGAAACAAGGAGGGTTTTGAGATATGCAACAACATCAGAAACGACATAAAGTAGGTCCAGAAATAATAATCAATTATCTTTATATTTAAAAAAAAATCACCCAACGTGGTCCACATTTTGTCCACTCGTGGGCTGCCTCAGGGATACAAAGACTACAAAACAATCATAAATATAAATTATATAAAAGAAGACATAGAAATAACACTTAAAAATATGTTTCATACAACATGCAGAATGTAAGAAAATCATGTGCACAATCTAAATTGTATAGTGCATAAAGGAATATGAAATATATTTATGATTTAAATATATACAACATGCAAAAATAATATAAATATGTGAAGAACTTGGACAAGACTGTTCCAGAAAGAACCATATGGTATGCAAGAGGCTCATAAAAAGGCAAAGGCTAAAGTGCAAGTAGCCAAATATTTATAAACTAGTAAAAAAGGCCCGTTTCTGACACAAATGAAACGGGCGCTAGTAAGGTTTTTCTCGGAGTGTGTATCTATGAGAGAGTGTGTGTGAGAGTGACTGTGTGAGAGAGAGAGAGTGAATGTGCGAGTGTGTGTGTGTGACAGAGAGTGAGACTGGGTGCGAGTGTGTCTGTGAGAGAGAGTGTGTGTGTGAGCATGAGAGTGTGTGCCAGGGCCACCCCCTCCCTCCCAGTTCCAGGGTCCCCCCACTCTCCTGCCCTCTGAGTTCCAGGGTCATCCCCCCTCCCTCTTTCTGAGTTCCAGGGTTGTTGTCCCCCTACCTCCCTCTGAGTTCCAGGGTTGTCCCCTCCCTGCCTCCCTCTGAGTTTCAGGGTCCCCTCCCTCCCCTGCATTATGCTCTCTCCCCTGCATTCATCCATATGCAGGCAATGTCTCTGTGCCCTGCACCCTCCATCCATCCATGTGCAGCATCTCTCCCCTGCTCCTCCACCTCCCTCCGAGTTCCAGGCCCCCTCCCTCCCCCCTCCGAGTTCCAGTGTCCCCCTCCTTCCCATTTCCAGGGTCCCCCTCCCTCTGTCCCTCCGTCCTCCCTCCTAGTTCCAGGGTCCCATGGAACTGGGAGGGAGGGGGGACGGAGAACATTGCAGGAGTGACGTCAGCAGGTGGTTACAATCCCAGTGACATACATTGGAATGTTGGAGGAGCAAATTATTATATTAGACTATATACCAAAATATTACCAGGCACCTAACACTCAGTTGTGTACAAGTAAAAACATGCAAAAGAGTTGAACGGAATCTCATATAAAGTGTAAATACTAAGATGTAAGTGGCCAAGCATATAAAACACATACATACCAAATACAGAGATGTGTAAGCCACTTCATACTCTCAAAGATGTTTTGTTCCTATGTTGTTCCTTATTGGTTACTGTGAATTTTATGCTTTTTACCGGTATCTATTCACCATCCCTTTGATCACATCTTACAGTCTCAAGTCTACACGTCACTCCACTTTTTTGTTTGTTGTTGCTTCTATTTTCTGGAACTCCCTCCTGGCTGAACTTAGAGCTGAAGCATCATACCCTAGATTCAAGACTTCCTTAAAATCCTCACCTATTTCCTTGAAATTTGGCAATGTTTTGTGAGGTAAGCAATTGACATTCGGTGGTGTAGCTCTTCCTCCACCTTCCTTTTCCCTTCCTCCAAATTCCTCCTTCTTTCCCTCTCTTCATTTCTTTTCAACATATCTGTCAGCAAGTTGTAATTTCTTTTCCTTTTACATTTGTTTTTATCCTTTGTAAACTGCTTTGGTTCACATTTTGAAAGGCGACATATCAAGAATAATCATAAATATAACATAGCTACTACTTTTTAAAATTCCTTTTCAACTAATTTTATTTCAGGCTTGTTAAAAAGCTACTCTATTTAAAGAAAAATGACAGATTTGTATGGATTTTTCCAATTTCATTCACAAACCCTTTTTTGTCTAAGGTCCTGTTTTTAAAAGACTAACTGTGAAGCAATTAATCAGCAGTGAAGCTCATGGGGTGCATGCAAAGTCTTCATCTAATCCAAAGTTAGGACTCGGGCCCAAAGCCTTCCATTATGCAGAACAGATAGTGGTATTTGATACTGATGAATGACTTTTTGGCATCTAGTGAAAAGGATCACAGCTGGGGCTTTTAGTTTCACGAATTGATATACTAAATAGAAAAAAAAAGTGCATTGTAGTAACCATTGCAAGTTATCTTTTCACAAAACAAACCTGATCTGGATGGATGATATCTAGAAAAACTGTCTCCAGGTTTAGCTTTTATTTGGCAGTCAACATTAATCTGAGAGGCAGTTTCCAGCTATAGCACATATTGAACTGTTTGTCTTTTGCTTCAGAAAATCTTTTATCAGTCATTGGAATGTTCTATATCTTAGACATCACTTTGAATGATCATTCACAATTAGCGACATATCCTCTTAAAACATCTCAATTAGAATAGGGTATACTAAAAAAAATAATAAATCCCTCCATTTTCTTAACCAAGCCAAAGAAACACTGAAGAGCAAACTTGCTATCAGATTGCTATTTTTTTCCAAAAATTAGAATAATTGTATCAAGTCATTTCATAAGGTTTGAGTCAATCAGTCAATGATCTTTAACCTTTCACAAAGCTGTGGTAAAAGGGGCCCTGCAGTAGCATCAGTGTGTGGATTTGTCACGCACTGAGGCCCCCTTTTACCATAGCGGGTAAAAAAAGGAAATGGCCATGTGGTATGTGAACCACTAGCCGCATGGGATCCCTTACTTCCACCCATTTAGGAGGTGGTAAGGGCTCCAGTGCTAACCTGACTGTAATCGGGGAGTGCACAGGGCTGCCTGATTACTGCCAAGTAAGACCCTGGTGCTAAAATAATTTTTTTTTTAAATTCTCCAAAGGCCTTCCCTAATTCTTCCTCAGCGGAAATCCCCTTGCTGGGACACGCATATGTATAATACTTTGTTGTTACTATGCACCAATGACGCAATAAAGATACTTTAAAAAAAAAAAAATTAAGCGCCAGAGATGGTGCATGCTGGGGGCAGGCATTACTGCTAGGTTTCTGTGGTAGCCCTGCATTTGTGCTACAATGATGTACAGCAAAGTGGTGGTATCAGGGGCGTATCTGCGTGGGGCCTCAGGGGCCTGGGCCCCCGCAGATTTTGCCCTGGACCCCCCTACCGCCATCAACCCTCCCCCGCTGCCGTTGCTTACTTTTGCTGGCGGGGGACCCCAACCCCCGTCAGCCGAGGTCGCTTCCACCTGCCGCTGCCTTAAAAACTACTTCTTCAGCCGGCGGGGGACCCCAAACCCCCGCCAGCTGCCCCGAGGTGTTTAAAGTTCATCTTCGGCCTCCGTGGCTGTGCTGCTGTTGATAGGAACTGTTGAATCCACTTCGGAGTCTGACATCGCAGCACGTACAACGTAGTCAGACTCCGAAGTGGATTCAACAGCTCCTATCAACAGCAGCACGGCCACGGAGGCCGAATATGAACTTTAAACACCTCGGGGCGGATGGCGGTGGTTTGGGGTCCCCCGCCGGCTGAAGAAGTAGTTTTTAAGGCAGCGGCAGGTGGAAGCGGACCTCAGCTGGCGGGGTTGGGGCCCCCCACCAGCAAAGGTAAGCAGGCAGCGGGGGAGGGTTGGCGGCGGGAGGGGGGTGGAGAGAGTCATTGGTGGCGGTGGGGCTCTGACAATGGCGGGGGGGGGTCGGTGGCGGCGGGGGGGGGGGCTAAAATGTGCCCCCTCCCTCTGTCTCTGCCCCCCCCTACCGCCGGAGTCCAGATACGCCCCTGGGTGGTATGGATACCACCACTTTATAAAAAGGGCCCTAAGTGACCTGTTAAAAAAAATCAGAAACCATACATTGCTAAGCGACATCTAGGGGCTATTTTTTACTAAGTTCTGATATTAATAAGAGTGTGTCCTACACTGGACTTCCCTGAACACTAGGCCCATTTTTAGGGCTCTTTTACTAAGTGGCAGTAAGCCCAACACGGGCTTACCGCTTGCTATACAGAAAGTACCCGCCGGGTTACCACAGCAGCCTGGCGGTACTTCCCACCCCTAGCGTGCTGTCATTTCCAGCACTATAAAAATGTATTTATTTTTGTAATGCATAAGTAAACCACCTAAATTGGCTGCATAAATAGCAGTCCTACCTCAGAATTTTGGCTTATATGGTCAAGGGTTCAATTTATGGTTATGCGTTAGCCAGCTCAAAAAAAAATGGATATTCAATACCGACGCCCAGACAGGGGCCAGTATTGCATATCCAGTAACAATGCCAGCAGGGGGCAGAAAACACTAACCACCACTGGCTGAATTATTGTTGGGAATTGTATTAAAAAAAAAGTGGAACATCATCTATCAGATTGTGCCACAAAATATTTCAGAAGACCCTCCTAGTTACGAAGAGTAGTGTCATAGCCATGTATTTTCTCAGTAGTTATAAGTTTGTATCTATAGGTAATATAGGCAGCATAACACCAAAAGGTTGTATTTAACATGTCAGCTTTTCCTTCCAATTTCCTAAGATCATTTTTAATGTTGTTGAAAGTGTTGTGAGTTCCCTACTACATCATTACAAACCTAAAACTGAAATAATATAACAAGTAAAATGAGTTCTGTTTGAAAATTAAATATGCCTTTTACATATATCCAAACCTCTTCCCATACAGATTTAATGAGGGGATATTCATAGACCATATAAATAAAATTCACTCAAGCAATAGAACAATGCCAACAGGTATCCTTATCCCAGCCGTCCTCATATTTTTATGGGAGACCAAAGGATCCTTAGTAGGCAAAGAAGGCACATAGATTGGATTAAGCTAGATAACAAGGACACACTCAGGTTTCCTGCCGTAAATTTCAAATTAGCATATGCTTATCCTAGTGCTAATTTTTTTTTTTGGGGGGGGGAGCATGTCAACAGTGGACAGTGGGTATTCTGTGCTAAACAGCACATCTACCTTAACATGTGATAACTGATCAGTACAGGACTACTGCTTGAGACCTTACCGCCTACAAAATCAGGTGGTGATAAGTACTCACATGGTAAATTTTGTTAATGGCCAACACTAATGGGGTGACTGTCTTATGTCTTATTAAGAGCAGTCTGCAGTGTGCTGTTCCAAGAAGTAAGCTGAAAGGAAGGGAAGAGAAATAAGTACTACTACTACTACTACTAATATCATTTGTATAGCGCTACCAGACACATGCAGCGCTGAACATTTGACATAAAAGAGACAGTCCCTGTTCAAAGAGCTTACAATCTAGGTAGAACAGACAGACAAGACATAACGGGCAAGGGAATTAATGGGTAGAGAGGAGGATGAGTAGTGTCAGGTGCCAAAGGCAGTAGTGAAAAGGTGGGATTTCAGCATAGATTTAAAAAAAACAGGTAGAGAAGGAGCTAGATAAATGGGTTCAGGAAGACGGTTCCAGGCATAAGATGCTGCAAGATAAAAGGAATTAACTCTGGAGTTAGCGGTGGATGAGAAGGGGGACGATAAGAGAGATTTGTTCAGAGTAGCGGAGTTCACGGGGGAGAAATGAGAGAGGAGAGGTAATGAGGGTCATGGAGTGGATGCATTTAAAGGTCAGTAAGAGGAGTTTGAACTGTATATGGAAGCGGACAGGGAGCCAGTGAAGTGATTTGAGGAGTGGGCTAGTGTGGGCATAATGATTTTGGCGGAAAATAAGTCTGCTGCAGAATTCTGGACAGATTGGAGAGGAGAGAGATGGCTGAGTGGAAGACCAGTGAGAAGTAGATTACAATAGTCTAAGCGAGAAGTAACAAGGGTGTGGACAAGGGTTCTGGTGGCATGTTCAGAAAGGAAGGGGTGACATTTGCTATGTTGAAGATAAAGAAGCGACAGGTTTTGGTGATTTGTTGAATATGATCAGAGAAGGAGAGAGAGGAATCGAAGATGACTCCAAGGTTGTGAGCCGAGGAGACAGGGAGGATATGAGAGCCATTAACAAAGATAGAGAATGGGGGAAGAGGGGAGGAGGGTTTAGGGGGAAAATGAGAAGGTCAGTTTTAGCCATGTTTAATTTGAGATGGCGTTGAGACATCCCAGACAGCAATGTCAGACAAGCAGGCAGAGATTTTTTTCTTGGATTAGTGTTGAGATTTCAGGGGTGGAGATGTAGATCTGAGAGTCATCAGTGTAAGATGGTAGTGAAAGCCATGGGAAGAGATTAGGGCACCGAGAGAAGAGGTATAGATGGGAAAAGGAGTGGGCCAAGGACAGAGCCCTGAGGCAGACCAACTGAAAGCGGGAGGGAAGTTGAAGAGGATCCACCATAGTGAACATTGAAAGTATGGACGTGAGAGGTAGGAAGAGAACCAGAAAGAACAGGACCCTGAAATCCAAGTGAGGACAGCATATCGAGGAGTAAGTTGTGGTCAACAGTGTTGAAAGCAGCGGAATAAGTTCAAGAAGGATGAGGATGGAATAGAGACCTCTGGATTTAGGCTAGCAGCAGATCATTAGAGACTTTAGTAAGTGCAGTTTCAGTCGAGTTGAAGAGGGCGAAACCCAGATTGAGTGGGTCAAGAATAGGTGAGAAGAGAGAAGTCAAGACAATGGCGGTGAACGACGCGCTCAAGTATATTTTGAGAGGAAAGGGAGATGGGGCGATAATTGGAGGGACATGTAGGGTCAAGTGAGGGTTTTTTAAGGAGTGGAGTGAAATAGAATGTTTGAAGGCCGTAGGAACAGTTGCAGTGGAGAGTGAAAGATTTAGGATGTGACAGATGACAGGGATGATAGTAGGAGAGATAGTGGTAAGTAGGTAAGTAGGGATGGGATCAGAGGAACAGTAGTACATTTAGAGGAGGAAGAAGAAGGGCCGTTTCTTCAGTAGAAACTTTTGAGAATGAGAGAAGAAGAGAGGAAGGTGAGTAGGGGGTGAGGACTAAGGGAGAGCGAGGTGGGGAGGGTTTGGATGAAAATTCAGGTTAATCTAGCTAGGGTCTGAGGAGAAAGAGAAGGGGGAATAGGGGACGGAGGTACTTGAGAAGAGAGTTCAGTGTGTGGCGAAGAGAAGCCTGGGGTTAGAACCAAGGTAATTAGTCAAATGGGTGAAGTATCTTGTTTGGCAAGTAAAAGGGCAGATTGGAAGAAGTTCAGCATGATTTGCAATGAGTGAAGTCGGCAAGGGTGCGGGATTTAAGGCAAGAACGTTCTGCTGAGCGGGCGCAGGAGCAAAAATAGCAGATTTCTAGAGGTTAGCCAAGGCTGGGGCAGTTTGGTACACCTACTAGGACGTGACATGGGAGGGGCAAGAGTGTCAAGAGCAGAGGATAGAATAGTATCATAGGAAGAAACAGCTTCATTCACAGACTTAGATAGAGTGGTGGTAGAGAGAAGGTTAGAGACACAAGAGGATAGATTAAAGGGGTTAATAGCTTGAAGATTACTAGAAGTGGTGGATGAGATTGGGTGAGACTGGAGAGGAGGGCACTTAAGAGTGAAAGTTAGTAGATGATGGTCGGATAGGGGGAGATCAGAGGAATAGAAACTGGAGGGAAAGCAGTTAGAGGAGAGGATAAGGTCAAGACAGTGACCATTTTGGTGAGTGGGTGCCGAGGAGCACAGTTGAAGATTGAATGAGGACATTAGGGCAAGGAATTGGGAGGCATATGAGTTGGATGGATCATCAGCGTGGATGTTAAAGTCCCCAAGGATAATGGAGGGGGGATGATGGATTATGAAAGAAGGAGATCCAGGTGTCGAAGTCAGTGAGAAAGGATGGAAGAGATTTATCAGGGGGTGATAAATGACTGCAAGCCAGAGAGGCAGGAGAGTGAAGAGGCGGATAGAGTGGACTTCAAAGGACAAAAAATAGTGAGACTGAGGTGTGAGAAGAGGTTGAAATTTGCAGGAGGGAGAGAGCAGAAATCCAACACCACCGCCTCGGCTGGTAAGGTGAGGGGTGTGAGAGAAGAGATAGCCACCATGGCAAAGGGCCGCAACTGAAGCAGAGTCATCAGGGGACAGCCAAGTTTCAGTTAAAGCAAGTAGATGGAGGGAATGAGAAATGAAAAGGTCGTGAATGTAGGGAAGTTTATTACAGATGGAGCGGGCATTCCAAAGGGCACAAGAGAAGGGTAAGGAGGAAGGTGGAAGGAGAGGAATAGAGATGAGAAACATTGCGATGTGGTCTGCATAAGAAGGGAGAGGGCAGAAGAGGAGGTCCAGGATTGGGATTGATGTCACCGGCAGTAAGAGAAGGAGTAAAAGAGAGCGGAGGAGAGTAGGAGAGGTGTGGTCACGAAGGCGTAGAATGGGGAGGGCAAATGGAGGGAAGAAGGAGATGAAGATTAGAAGCTGAGAAGGAGGAAGGGGGTAGGAGAAAAGGTGAGGTGATGAAGTCAATGGATGGGCAGTGAGTTCCTGTAATGGAGAGAGGTAGAAGGTGAGGAAAAAGATTAGGAAGGGACAGGGCTAGGAAGAGGATGTGTATAGGGGTCATATATAATGATTGAGATACTATTGGGTGTAAGGTGGGAACAGCAATTTAAACTGTAATTGAAATTAAAGGTGATAAGTGGGAACAGCAGTTGAGTATCAAGTCAAGGCTGAACAGGAAACTGGAGCAGATGAAGCTGAGGATACCAGGACTGGAACAGGTAGAAGGATGGAACAGATGAGTCTGAAAGCTGAGCAGGTGAACCCGAAGACCGAAGGCTGGAGTAGATGAAACTGAAGATGAGCAGGACTGAAACAGATGAGGCTGAAGATGAGTAGGACTGGAACAGAAGGACTTTGAGCACAATCAACATCAAATTTGTCTATGAAAATGCTGTTTCTTATTCATGTCCTTAATTTCAGAAACCATCTAGCAGGAATAGTAGTGGGTGGGTCAGGCAAAATGAACATTATAAGGAAATAATCAGCAGTGAAGCCAAAAAGAGTAGGAATAGGCCATGGAATTTTCAACAAACAAGAAGAGACACTAGAGTTTAAAAAATGATAATTTTATAAAAACAAATGTGTATGATAATGTCAATCAAATAAAAAAAAAATTGTGTTTGTCCAACTGTTGTATAAAGTTCACCAAAGAGTAGCTGAATCATGCATGAAGACCCAACATGAAATCATGTTTTGGCATGAATGCTGCCTTAGGGGTCAATAACAATAAACAGGAAAAGGCACTAGAGTTTAAAAGAATGATAATTTTATAAAAACAAGTGTGTATAATAATGTCAATCAAATAAAAAGATGGTGTTTGTTCAAATGTTGTATAAAGTTCATCAGAGAGTAGCTCAACCATGCATGAAGACCCAACATGAAATCGTGTTGTGGCACAAATGCTGCCTCAGGGGTCGATACTTATGAATAAATGACACAAAGTTAAACATTTGCAACAGAAGATGAGGAAGAACATCAGTGGAAGACACCTTAGCTGACCAATGGTCTGAGCTGCTAGATTTGAAAATACACCATCTGCAACAAATTACATTTTGCTGCTATTTTGAATTACTGTCAGGCGAATAGGATTCTTAGAGGTCTTCATATTATTAAAGTTCCTCAAATGTTTTTAGATGTCTAGAAGTTTCTTAACAAATGGTGCACTATATTGAACAAATTCTATTTGGACCTTATGATTCTTTTGGCTGAAACTTCAAAAAAGAAAAGTGATTTTCTGCAAACTAGTTATGAGTATAATCCTATTCTTACCACAAGGCTCCAGGTACCAGCTTGTTCTTCTGATCAGGGACCCAAACCAGGGCCACAACTATTTTATTTTTACTGAGCTGGGCACAGGCCGGGGCCAGGTTTGATCCCAGTAGGCTGTAGGGTTTTAAGCCACAATCACATTACACTTTCCTTATCAGTCTGGAAGCAAAGCAACTTCACACTCACTCCAAAAAACTCTCCACTCCAGGATTTATGACAATGCAAACTCACTTCACTGGAATGCTACAATAGGCAGATAATCCAAACTTCATACTTTTCTTTAACAAACAGTTAAATTTGTATCAAACAGTTCAATTTGCTGAAAGAGGTTTTAGTACCAAATCCAAAACTTTCTCAATATATTTGGTATGAAGTTTAGTAGTCTTTTATAAATCCTAGGGTATTTACATATTTACAGTATCCACCAGTCCTCCAATACCCATTCTTCATGGTGGAACAATCCAAAGCTGTGCCTGCCATGCTTGTGCTCACTCAGGATCAGACCTCCCTGTCTATCCTTCCTCTCGGTACACTTTCATGAGCTGCTACCTCTGGCACCAAACAGGCTCTTCCTGTTCTACTCCCAGGCTTGGTTAACCCCTTTTACCCACCTGGAGCATTCCTCACATTACAGTTAATGCTTTATTGGCAAAAACATCATCGTTATTCAACCTTAGGTTATTGGTCCAGTCCAGGACACCCCCACTCCTCATGGGTCCTGGTGGGAGTGAAGGCATCCAAAAATCATGTGCTCACTAATCCTATCACAGCTTTGGCACCCATTGTCAATTATTCTCCTCAATTTCTTCCCTCTGGGCTGGGCTCTCCCCCCTCTCAAATCAGACTGCTCCCCCCCCCCCCCCCGTGACTCTGGAACATTCAACAGCAGTCTAGTAATCCTTGAGGAAATTTCCAAACTGATGCCAGATGATCGAAAGCCCCACGCTGTTCCAAACATCACTGGAACAGCATGGGACTTTACCACCCCTATGATCAGAGACAACAGCATGCAAATTTATATGTGCTGTCTCTGATCATAGGGTAAATGAGGGAGGATTGTGCCTGAGCATGCACCCAGGCACAATCCTCCGGCACTTGTTTGACAGGTCCGGGCTGTCGAAAGCTCAGACCTGTCAAACAAAGGGGCTGTTGGTCCATGGGGCCATCAACCCCCAAACAGCAAGGCCCTGGTGGCCTAGGGCCCCCACTGAACCCCCACCTCTAGCCAGCAACACGGGGCTTAAGGTCCAGCAGACCTCCAGTCCCTGTGACCCCTCCTACACAAGTTCATGGGGGACTAGAGATCCAGTGGACCTCCAACCCTCTACCTCCCCTTGCATCCCCCCAAAAACCCTGGTGGCCCAATGGGTAACAAATCAAATCCCCCAATCTGGTGGTCTAGCAGCCCTCTTTCCTGCCTCCCTGTACCTTTGTGTACTACCTCCATCCCTCCTCCTCTTCCAGTGTTGTCTTGAAAACGGTGGTGCCCAGCCCTGCCCAGTGCATCCTGGGATGCACTAGGCGGGGCTTCATACCATCTGATCTACAGAAAAAAATAAGTTAAATCACTAATTTTGTTGCCAAAATGGGCTACCTTAGACCAAAAGAGAAAGATTTTTTGAACGTCCCAACATCTGGTTATTCCCACAATGCATCAACAATCCTCCAAGGAGACCCATTGTGGTTCTGTCCTGGAGCCCTTGAATGATTTTGTTGACCATTTTGTATGTCCATTTGTTCCCTTGATAGAATCATATGTCAAGAGATTCTACACATATGATCAATCTGCTTAATCCTTTTGATGGTGATTTGATATCATACTGGTTACATTGGATATAGATTCTCTCAAAAAAAATATTCCCCAAATATTTCCCTGATGATCATTGAAAACATTTTGAAGAATAGGACAGATACTCATAGAATTCCTAATCATATCATCCTAGCCCTTGCCACCATAGCTTAAACCAAGAATTATTTTTCTTTACCAGACATTTGTTTTACCAACAAGTTCAAAGGAACTGCAATGGGGGCTTTGATAGCCCCTGATATTGCTAACTTATATGTAGCGTTTTTTTGGGGAAAATATATATATCCATTCAAAGAGCATGCTCACTTCTACAAGCGTTATATACATTATATTTTTCTGGTTTGGAAAGGTAACCCTGAACAATTACAAGAAAAACCAACCCCCCCCCCCCCTCAAAAAAAGCATGATGCTAGGAATTATTAGGAAAGGGATGCAAAATAAGACAAAGAATTTTATAATGCCTCTGAATCACCTCATGGTGCGACCTCATCTTGAGTATTGCATTCAATTCTGGTCACTGTATCTCAAAAAAGATATAGCAGAATTAGAAAAGGTTCAAAGAAGAATGACCAAAATGTTGAAGGGGATGGAACTCCTCCCATCTGTTGAAAGGCTAAAGAGGTTAGGGATCTTCAGCTTGGAAAAATTAGACGGCTGAGAGGGGGTATAATTAAGGTCTATAAAATCCTGAATGGTGTAGAACGGGTAAAAGTGAATCAATTTTTCACTCTTTGAAAAAGTACAAAGACCAAGGGACACTTAATAAAATTATGTGGAAAAACGTTTAAAACAAATAGGAAGAAATATTTTTTCTACTCAAAGAACGGTTAAGCACTAATACTCATTGCTGGAGGATGTGGTAACTGCAGTTAGAATATCTGAGTTTAAAAAGGGCTTGGACAAGTTCCTGGAGGAAAGGTCCATAGTCTGTTATTGAAATGGACATGGGGGAAGCCACTGCTTGCCCTGGGATTGGTAACATGGAATGCTGCTACTAATTAGGTTTCTGTCAGGTATTGGTGACCTGGATTGGCCTCTGTTAGAAACAGGATACTGGGCTAGGTGGACCACTGGTCTGACCCATTATGGTTGTTCGTTTATGAGAATACCAGAGACAGTATCCTTAATTTCAAAATGCAATATCACAATCAGGAAATCAGCTTTCTTGACATTCTCATCAAGAAAGATACTTATCAATTCAATACCTCTATATATAGGAAGCCTACAGATAGAAATTTGTATTTACATTACAACAGTTTCCACAATTCCAACATTAAAAATAATCTACCATAACGTCAATTTTAAGATTCCGCAGACTTTATTCAGATTTTGGTGATTTTGAAAAGCAGAATCATGTTCCAAAGATTTGAAAATAGAGACTACCCCATCAGACTTATCCTTAATAAAGCTACATCAGCAGATACTGAAGCTTTATTAACTATAAAAAGAGACAAATATACTCCAGATATCGTATGCACCTTGAGATATTCCCACTTAGCTGATTATATACAGAAAACCATCCACAGAAATTCGAAAATCTTAGAGGTACATGAACACTTTTGAGATAAACTTGTAGTTATAAACTCATGGGAATGTAATTTGATAGATCAGTTACTACCCTCAGCTTTGCCCTCAAGATTGCCCTTGTCTAATAATTCAGAAATATAACAGGGTAGTAAACACTGACAAAACCAATCAAAAAAAAGATGTGTTTACTGAAAGCTGACTGCTAGTGACCCCTACACCCTATATATAACATTTAAAAAAGAAACCTCAAAGCTCCAGGGTGTGAGTATATATCACACTTACTATCTTTACTGAAGTGCCAGTATTATCACAGATTTCAGCCTGAAAAAGAGGAACACTGGAAAAAAAAACTCCCTGCTTTTAACATTACACTTCAAGGGAGGGAAACAATTGCCCCCCTCCCCCCCCCCCCCAAAAAAAAAGCACAAACAAAATTAAATGAAGTGCAGGGATCAAAAGAGTCAGTCAAGATCTAAAAAAAAGTTCCCCTCCCCAAAAAACCCTCAAGTAACTCTGCATAGCAAATAAAAAAAAAATGTCTCAGTCCTGAAATCTCTCCACCATTGCAGGAAAAAATGACAGATTCTCAGAAGCAGTCCAGCAACCCACAATGGTGACAGCTGTCCAAGGGTCTCTTCCCTCCTGGTATAAACTTCAGAATTCAAAGAAAAGCAACACTGGAGTTAATGTACACAGCTCTCCAGCACTGAAATTCTCCACAATGATGCCTTGTTTCACCTTTGCTCATCAGGAGGCGGAACTTTACAAACTGAAAAAGGCACCAAGATGGTGTCGGAGGATAAATAAATGCTATTAAAGTCACTAGCAGTCAGCTTTCAATAAACATTATTATTATTATTATTATTTGATTGGCCTTGTCTAATACCACATGCTTGGGACACTCCAAATGTGTCTCTTGCAGCATTTGTCCATGTGCTGTGACTATTACTACTTTTGTTCATCCATTCATCAATAAGATATACAGGCTCAATTATATTTCTGATTGCAACACAACAAATGTGATTTATATCATTCAATGTCTGTGTTGATTAATGTGTGTTGGAAAAAAATTAAGAGAATGGTTAAAATAAGAGTTATTGAGCATTGTAGTTGTTTAAATAGGAGTATACAGTCAGCACCACTGGATGAACACTAGAACAATGTGGTACACTCTGGGGCTTATTTTTGAAGAGAAAACGATCCAAAAAGTGGCATAAACTAGCAGATGGACATTTGTCTATCAAAAAACACTTCAATGCCCATTCCACATCCATAATACGCCCCCCCCCCCCCCCACACACACACATTTCTTTCTTTCTTTCTTTCTTTCTTTCTTTCTTTCTTTCTTTCTTTCTTTCTTTCTTTCTTTCTTTCTTCCCACTATTATCCCAAAACAAGTTCTGGTTCAAAGTGGCTAATAATTTACATTTTATGTGGGAGGTACAAATAGCTTTTTTATCATTATGACATGGATAGCACAAAAATCTTCATGTAGATATTTATAGAATATTTGAGGGTAATTCTGAAAGGTTGGACTAACGTTTATATAGTTATCTGAAGGAATTTGTTGGGGTAGGTTTGTAGAAGTAGGATATCAATGGAGGTGGGATGATATTTTATGTGATTATCTGATGAGTTTTGATGAGGAGGAAGAGGTGAGATGTCGCACGCTTATGTTATATAATTTTTTGAAGAGGTAGGTTTTCATTTCTTTCCTGAACTGAAGATAGGTAGTGATGCTTCATATGGATTTTGATATTGAGTTCCACCATTTGGAACCCAGGTAGTTAAAACCTGCTGTGTAGATGTGTAGAAGCTGGATATACACCTTTACAGAAGTAAATACGCTCATACCTGTGATAACATATTTTACAGGTGGATGTGCACATGGGCGGAGCACACATTTATATATATGACTTATAGAATACTATAAGTTACATGCATGTCACCAGCTCTTAAGAGTGCATACTTCTGCAAGCAATATAGCTGGTGTAAGTGTTTATGCCACTTGACTTATCTCTTGGGTGTCTAAGTTTGAACACATTTCTCTGGAATTGCAAAACTTCACTGGTTACCTATAAAAAGGAGAATGCAATTGAAGGTATTGAATTTGATTTATAGAGCTGTAAATAGGGAGGGTCCTCTTTACTTAGCCACCACTTTAAGAATTTATTGTCCATTTTGGCATCTAAGATCAGCTGATAAAATGCTGTTAAATGTTCCTATTTGCAAACAGATTAATTTGGATGATTTATTTGTTTATTTTTATCGACTGCCTTTATGAAGAGATTCACCCAAGGTGGTGTACAATAGGTACGGCTTAACGTCAAACTTACAATTTTGTTAACAGCATAACAATAATAAAATGTACAAGTATAAACATAAATACAGCAAATTGAAAGCTAATAATATACATGTTTAACAGCACTGAATGCAAATAACAGAGATATAATACGATGTAAGCGTAATTGTATTTATTTATTTATTTTTAATTATTTACTAGAATTTTTTACCTCCTTTTGAAGGAATTCACTCAAGGCAATAGACAACTACAGCAGTAAAATAATCAAATAATAGACAACTACAACAGTAATATAATCAAATAACAATACAAAGTCTGTCATAGTATACTACTTACAATGTCAACACAATACATAATAGAACATTTTAATTGACAGTGAAGGGTATAAGCAAAGATGGAACATATAGATAGGTAAGAGAGTAAGAAGAGTTAGAAAATAAGGTGACTAATTTAAAGAAAATTACACATGAGGTCATAGAAATGGTTAATAATACTAATGAAACATCTAATAAGTAAACAATTAGAATATTCAAATAACATTGCTATGATACTAATGCTTTTCTACAATACAGCTTACTATATAGCTGAGCGGCTAAATGTATAGATATATAGATGAGGACAGGGTCCATGGTACAGAGTCAGTTAGGATAAATAAATGAGTTGCTAAACTAAAATCAAGCTAGTCCAGGTGCAGAATGGGTGTATACCAGGTTATTATTATTATTATTATTATTATTATTATTATTATTATTATTATTATTTTAATATAGAAGGGGCCTGTTTGTGGAATGGTCTTCCTGATGAGCTGCTAAAGATCAAGAGCTACCTTCAGCTCAGAAGACTGCTTAAGGCTTACTTTTTTCCTCAGACTTTTTGTTGATGAGATGCTTATTTTTGTTTTGCTTTTATTGTATTGATTGTATAGTCTTATGTTAGAACTTTATTATGAATGTTTTCATTTGTAAACTGCCCAGGACCTAGGATAGTGCAGTCTATACATTGTTTAATTAATTAATTAATTAATTAATGTGCAAGTATATTGGGAGGTGCTCTAGTAGATTAAAAAGGAAAGTATGCACCTACTTTCCTTTATAAAATGTGTGCCCATTAGGCTCCCTCTGGGCACCTATAGGTACACTTATAGAATTACCTCCAGTATAGGTCTTTTCTTGACTACTGAGCTAAAAAGAAAAGCTGTATGAGCATATTCATGATCGGTTTTCAAAAACTCTGATCTCAGTAGGGTGGTCAGCATTCTTTATCCTTCTGAGCATGCATTATGCTGCTTATGGTAGAATTTTTGAAATATGCAGAATGTGGGTTTTATTTATTGTTCATGAATCTCATCTGCTTGTAAAGTTAGAAACAATATTTTCCAAAACCAATGACGATGATTCCCCCCCCCCCCCCCACACACACAAACAGAGTTTTAACTGGGGGGTGGATAACATCAGCTGAATGAGCCACTGGATTTGGGACTGAGAGGGTTAAATGGTAGGTGCCCTCTCCCCCAACTCCCCCTTCATTATCTCCTCAGACCCTTGCTGAATTCTTTCACAACAAGGTTCAAAAGATAAACCTTGCTTTCTCTACCTCACCAGCTCTCCCTCCACTAGTCCGTTCCCCTCTCTCTCCTTCCCCTCATTCCCTTTCCTCCTTTCCTGAAGTTACTATTGAGGAAACTACACTTCTCCTTTCTTCCTCAAAATGTACCACCTGTTCCTCTGATCCATTCCCACCCACCTTCTTAATGCCATCTCTCCTACTCTTATTCCTTTTATCTGTCACATTCTCAACCTCTCACTTTCCACTGCGACTGTCCCTGCTGCCTTTAAACATGCTGTGGTCACACCTCTCCTTAAGAAGCCTTCACTTGACCCTACTTGTCCCTCTAATTACCGACCCATCTCCCTCCTTCCTTTTCTCTCCAAATTACTTGAGCATGCTGTTCACCGCCACTGCCTTGATTTTCTCTCCTCACATGCTATTCTTGACCCATTACAATCTGGTTTTCGCCCTCTCCACTCAACCGAAACTGCGCTTACTAAAGTCTCCAATGACCTATTACTGGCTAAATCCAGAGGTCAATATTCCATCCTCATTCTTCTTGATCTTTCCGCTGCTTTTGACACTGTCGATCACAGCATACTTCTCGATACCCTGTCCTCACTTGGATTCCAGGGCTCTGTCCTTTCCTGGTTCTCTTCCTACCTCTCCCTCCGCACCTTTAATGTTCACTCTGGTGGATCCTCTTCTACTTCTATCCCTCTGCCTGTCGGCATACCTCAGGGTTCTGTTCTTGGTCCCCTCCTCTTTTCTATCTACACTTCTTCCCTTGGTTCATTAATCTCATCCCATGGCTTTTCCTACCATCTCTATGCTGATGACTCCCAAATCTACCTTTCTACCCCTGATATCTCACCTTGCATCCAAACCAAAGTTTCAGCGTGCTTGTCTGACATTGCTGCCTGGATGTCTCAACGCCACCTGAAATTAAATATGACCAAAACCGAGCTTCTCATTTCCCCCCCCAAACCCACCTCCCCGCTCCCTCCGTTTTCTATTTCTGTTGATGGCTCTCTCATTCTCCCTGTCTCCTCAGCTCGAAACCTAGGGGTCATCTTTGACTCTTCTCTCTCCTTCTCTGCTCATATCCAGCAGACCGCCAAAACCTGTCGTTTCTTTCTTTACAACATCCGTAAAATCCGCCCCTTTCTTTCCGAGCACTCTACCAAAACCCTCATCCACACCCTTGTCACCTCTCATTTAGACTACTGCAATCTGCTTCTTGCTGGCCTCCCACTTAGTCACCTCTCCCCTCTCCAGTCGGTTCAAAACTCTGCTGCCCGTCTGATCTTCCGCCAGGGTCGCTTTACTCATACTACCCCTCTCCTCAAGACCCTTCACTGGCTCCCTATCCATTTTCACATCCTGTTCAAACTTCTTCTACTAACCTATAAATGTATTCACTCTGCTGCTCCCCAGTATCTCTCCACACTCGTCCTTCCCTACACCCCTTCCCGTGCACTCCGCTCCATGGATAAATCCTTCTTATCTGTTCCCTTCTCCACTACTGCCAACTCCAGACTTCGCGCCTTCTGTCTCGCTGCACCCTATGCCTGGAATAAACTTCCTGAGCCCCTACGTCTTGCCCCATCCTTGGCCACCTTTAAATCTAGACTGAAAGCCCACCTCTTTAACATTGCTTTTGACTTGTAACCACTTGTAACCACTCGCCTCCACCTACCCTCCTCTCTTCCTTCCCGTTCACATTAATTGATTTGATTTTCTTACTTTATTTTTTGTCTATTAGATTGTAAGCTCTTTGAGCAGGGACTGTCTTTCTTCTATGTTTGTGCAGCGCTGCGTATGCCTTGTAGCGCTATAGAAATGCTAAATAGTAGTAGTAGTAGTAGTAATAGTGACAGATGGAGTGAATAGGTGCTGATTGGTGGGGCAGATTAGCAACAGGAGCTGGGAGTGGCAAGGAAGAGGTGATTGGAAGGGGATTGGTGGGTAGGAATAGGGTGGAGTTATGAGAAAATAATTTACTGGGAAGTTTTGGTAGGCTTCTAGGTTTTTGTAGGTGAAGGGAGGGAGTGGGGAGGGTGAGAGGTGTTCATGTGGAAATTCCCTGCCTCCCTCCCGCCCACATGAGTGTGCACTTCAGTTGTTTGGTTGGTTTTCCTCTTTGGGTTTGTTTGAGGTTAGGATGTTGGGGGTGTTCTTTGTCAGGGATGGGCTTGGGTAAGCTGGGGGTAGAGGTGGTTGCAGCTTCAAATGGCTGTGGGAGCTCAAGATTGGGAGGGGTTTGTGGCACAGTGTTGCTGAATCATAAATTATACAAATGGTGAATTAAAAGTGGGTGGCTCATGGGTGCAACCGCCATGAGTAGAGGTGTGACTTGATATCACTGTGGGTCTCGCCCTTGAAGGAGGTGGTATGTTTGAAAGGAATAATAGAGCTCCCTGGAGGTTGAAAGTTGCACTGGAAAGTTATTTGTTGGGATATAATTGTCTTGGGAATTGAGTGTTCTTTGCTACCTGGTGTTCTGGAATAAAGCTACAGCCAAGATTGTTTCTATTAATAAGAGTCTGTGATTATTTTTTTTAAACTGGGATGAATGGTAGCAGTAGTCAGGTGGCTTAGTACAAATGTTGATGTTATGTAATACCCTTCCACTTCTGATTCCTAATAAAAAATAGATATATTTTCCCTTTAATGCATATAAAATAGTAGGCTGTAAGATCTTCTGGCAAAGCATGTCTAGTTAAGTGAGATATCTAAAGTAACTAATTGTTCTATAAAAACAAGTACACAATAAAATAAGAATAGCCATACTGGGTCAGGCCAATGGGCCTTCTAGCCTAGTATCCTACTTCTAACAGTGACCAATCCAGGCCACAATTACCTTGCAGAAAACCAATTTGCAGTAACATTCCATGCTACCAATCCCAGGACAAGCAGTGGCTTCCCCCATGTCCATGCTAACTTAACAATTTATAACTTATAGCAGTTGTCATCCTCTAGAGTGTACCTTTTGCAGCTGAAACATTTTTTACTCAGCATTTGCAATTGCATTACTCTGATTACAATGTCTGCTTATTACGGAAGCATGCTGTCCTTGTAACTCATGCTGTATCATTTAAGAGCGTCTACTGTGGAATGATGCACAAGAATTTATTTTGTTGTGTTTCATTTCAGCTCCTGATGCAATAAGACCATCTAGCCAAACAGAACATCCTGTACAGCTTTCATAATGTTAACAAACTGCTGCCTAAGGTACAATAAGCTGCAGATTTATTGAGAATGACTGCTGCAGTCAATACCTGGAATGAAACAGCTAGTTTCATCTTGTCCAATTTTTTACATTGCTTTTCATTTTCCTTAGGAATTATGAAACTGAAACATTATTGGTAAAACATTTCCTTGTAGTATGATTAGATTTATCTGTCAGGAAGAACTACATTTTTCTGCTTTCACACTGGAGTATGTCCTTCATCTTATTTTAATTCCAGCCTAAGAACCCTTAATGGTGAAACCCAGTTCAGACGGTGTTATCAATCATAACACAATCCTATTCTTAAGTGAAAGATTAGGGTTTTTTAAATGTATTTAGAGGTCAGCACTCATTTAGCAAACTTTTTTTATTTACTAATAGTACTGCACTTTGTCAAATGTTCCCCATAAATTTCTACTTAGAGCCAATAATATAGGGCTCAATTTACCCAAAATATGTTTGGTCTTTAGAGCAAAGGCAGTGGAAAATGTAGGAAAATGTTCTTAAAACACATTTTTTTCAAGAATCTGTTGGACACACTGCTTAGAATCAAACTGGAAGAAAAAGAAAAAAAGGGGGGGATTAATGCCCCTGGCTGTTTTTGATATATGTGAATGTTTTATTAATTGTATATTTTTAGTTTTGATGGTTTGCTGTGCTTTTCTATCACGTATGGATTTCTGATTTGTGTATTTTAACTGTTTTAAAGTTATATTTGATTGTTAAACGTTCTGATTTATTATGTAATAAGAAACGATCTAGTAAATAAATAAACAATAAACGATTTGGTTCACCAGACATATTTCAGGTTGGATAGGAAGATGGGCCACATAACTGATCAGTCAGTCTACTAAATAAAAATAACCACTATTCAAATATAAAGAACAGGAATCCATGTGTGTGTGGTGGGGAAATGGTAACAAAGGGATAGAGAGAGTACATTGCTTGTCTAAGAATTCATTGTCTCTTTGATTTTCCTATTCATAATCCATATCTTCCCTTTTCATACACAAAACTGCTCTGGAGATATCGGTCTCCTCAATAAAAAGTCAAAGAAACTATACTGAATTTGCTTGTGCCATGATGATGACAGAATATTAAGAGCAGGATGAATAGAGTGAAGCATGAACCACTTCTACACCCAAGTTCCTTAGGATTCAATGAGGGAAACCTCAACACTCATATACAGAAAACATTTTTAAATTATTTATTCATTACATTTTGGTGACCATCAAGAGGATAATTTTCAACATGCTTATTTTCCTTTGTGAAATACACACCACCAAAAATACCCACATACATTCATTTCTGCTATTTGATTTTCATATAAATTTTATAAATACTTCATAAACCCTACCCTACCCTAGCTCAAATAATGGGAACGGATGTGGTTGCCATAAATAAAAGCTGTTATCCACATAGGGGTGATTTCATAACAGAGTATCTAAGTGAAAGTTACATAAAGACATCTACTTTATACCCATTTTATAAAAGCAACATGGACGTCCATGTTCCTGCATAAAGTAGACCACCAGAGTTTTATCTAATAGAAAAAAAGCCTCACACATAAATGCACATCTGCTCTGAAGAAGGTTTAAATATGTGTATGTTCTCTATGTGTGTGCATGCTCACATTATGACTTTGCCCAAACTGCATCCATGGGAATGCCTATGTGCCATGCGTGCATATGCATATCCAATATTGTCTCCATGTGTACTTAATGTGGGCTAATAAGAACATGAGAATAGAAACACTATCCACTGATGCCACATCCTCTGACAATCAGTTTCAGTGCTTAACTATTCATTGAGTAAAAAAAAATAGTTCCTCCTATTTGTTTTAAAAATATTTCCATGTAACTTTATTGAGTATCCCTTAGGGCCCTGTTTACTAAGGTGTGCTAGCATTTTTTGGGGCGTGCACAAAATTAGCCTGTGCTAACTATGCAGTCACCCATAGGAATATTGTGGGTGCCTACACAGTTAACGTACGCTAAAAGCATTAATACACCTCTAGCGCGGCTTAGTAAATGCGACTCTTAGTCTTTATGGGGTCCTTTTACTAAGGTACGCTGAAAAATGGCTTACACTAGAGTAAGCACGTGTTTCTAAGTTATTTTTTTTCTCTCCCTGTTAAGGTTGGGGACTTATTTTGGAGGGGAGGGAGGGAGGGGGATTTGTGTCACCAATTATTAATATGTTGAGTGCACAACACTGTAAATTTGGTATTCATTATGCTTATCTTAAAATGGGGGGTGGGGAGTGGGTTGATCAGATTTGGCATGGTCCAAAACACTGAGATGGGAGTAAGAACTAGTGGGATTATGAGTATTACAAGCAGGTGTTTTAATGTAAGGAAGAGTCCTAGTTCACCTTTGAAAGTCTGGAACAGGTTTAATCTTGTTGCAAGAGACCCATTTTTCAGTGGAAGAATATCAACATTGGTAGAACAACTCTTTCCTTCTATAGATTTAATAAAAAATGAGGTGGCAATCAGTGTTTAAGAACTGTGCCATATTGGCACCCAGCCAAGTGAGAGATAAAAATGGCGAATGCCTGGTCTTAAATGGCACAATTAATAATATAAAGATGACATTAGCAAATATGTATTCTCTTCCTGTGGGCGAGACTGCTTTTTACAGGACCTCCTTTACAGTCTGCAAGAATCATTTAGATGGACCCTTTGGGCAGTCCTTTTACTAAACTGTTGTAAAAAGTGGCCTTAGCAAGACCTTAAGTGTGTTTTTCACAAACATTAAAGCTATTTTCACTGCAACGACAAAAATGGCATTTTTCTATGTTTTGTATAAAGAGCCATTTTTGCAGCATTAGCACATGGGGTTAATTTTCAAAACAGAACGTTCCACAGGTTACTGTGGAACTTTGAAAGTCTAAGTGCTTTGAAAATACGCCTCATGGCCATTTAAAAAATTAGTGTGTGTGCTCTTACCTCTACGTATTTTGTAGGTGGTAAGGACTCACACACTATTCCTCCATTAACTAGTTAATACACAGTAACGTGATAGCTGCCCTAACTGATTAGAGCAGGAATAACCACTCTCTGCTCCAGACACAGCCCCTCAAAAATGTTTTAATATTTTTTTAGTACGCGATTACCATATGTACGTTTGACATTTACCTCAGGATGCCTGAGCATGTCCCTCATTGTGCCATTTTAAGCTGTGTTAGGCGGGCATTAGCACCAAATGCAGCTTAGTAAAAGGGCCCCTTTATTTGGGATGTGATTTTAACTGCACAGTAACTCCCTTAGACAAATCAGAAATAGGATTGTGAAGCACAGTGGGCTCAAGTGTTAGCGCAGTACTTAATAATATTTTGGGCTGATTGATGTCTGGCATACCTGGCACACAGGAGATTATTCCTTTTACTCACAGCAGTGCATAAATCCTACTCACAGATTAATTTTTAGTTTCAATCCCAAGAGCTGAGAGCTAATTTACAATCCTGTGAGATAGGTCTTGTGGTTAGACTTGATAGAAAAAGATGCTGAGCTGAGAACTTGTTCTGGGTGTATGAACAGGTATCTATTTAAGGATATTGGCTTTATATAAAAAGTGAGAGCAGAGAAGAATTTTTGAGATTTAATGATACTCCTGAGCTTTCCTCCTTTTTGCTGTGGGATACAGCAAAAACAGTTATTCAAGGCCATATAACTTTTTAATTTCTTGTGTGATTAGGAGAGTGTAACAGGCCCAATGGAAGGCTTTATATGCAGAACTCATAAGGCTGGAAAAGTTACATAAAAAGAATAAAGAGAAAGACTGATTAATGTAGCTACTCTGACTGTTCCTTGTTTGTTCGAATCTGCCTCTTTCTTGGTTGTCCAGGTAATAGTTAATACAGATGATCCAGTGAGGGCAAACCAAGCCTGTTGCTTGATTACAAATTGTGAGTTTATCAATTCATTTCCTTTTCAGATTCAGAAGAAGCATATGGTATCCCTTATTAAAAATAAAAGTCAACATCCATATCCCTTTTTCATGCAAGAAATCCAATTGGTTTATTTTGGATCCTAAACATAGCTGTGTGGTACAAAGCTATATGTGCAGAATATACCTACTTGCTTTACCATTTGCAGTAATTGCATCAGAGTAGGAGCTTGTGCTGGTTCTAAGGTTTATTTTAAATTTAAAGAAGTGTTGCTTTATGGACAAGTACAAATGTTTCCTGATGTTTCATGTCCTACACAGACACTTTATTTAAGGACTATTTTTATTGTTCTGGTACTCCTGCAGGTGTTTAGTGTCTTGCTTGGGCAAGAAATGCATATTCTTCAACCCACTGCATTTGGAAATGTTTTCTTGGGGGTCAGAAGAAGGTGTGAAGATAATGTGAGGGGACAGAAGTGGACATTACATTATATTTTGGATTTCTTTGTATTTCTGTGGATCACCTCCAAGCTGTCTATAACTTTTATTGTTATTTATTTATTTGTAAGATTTCGCTTTTTAGAACTGTGCACATAAGTCTCGTCAACACCTTGTACAGAGACATTGCATCTCATTTTTCTTTCTACTTATTACACCTCTTCCTTTCCTCCCTACAGCTATTTGTAAAGGGATCTAAGCCAGTACTGTATTTAGTAAAAGCCCCAATCTGAGATTATGAGATAGGCTATTCCATAATGATTAGTCCTAGGGAAAAAAGGTATAGTCAGTTGATCCTCTGACAAGGAATGAACAATGTGATGCATATGGAATTGTTAAATGTTTGAGTAAAGTGGTGTGGTAGCCATGTTAGTCCACTTTTAAAGGTAATAAATAGAAATAAAGCATAGAAAAGAATAAGATGATACCTTTTCATTGGACTAATTAATTTATTGGATTACTGACACACAAAAATACATTGAAGAAGGATACAGACAGCTCTCAGACACCGCATAGTATAGGAAACTATTGAAGAACACACATGGAGGTACATAATCAAACGCGAACGCCTATCTCCATGGGCGTTTATCTCCGAGAACAGGTCCGTGAAGGGGCGGGCCAAACCGTATTTTTGAAAAAATGGACGTTTTTGAGCTGGGCATTTGTTTTTTTTAGCAATAATGGAAACTAAAAACGCCCAGCTCAAAAACGTCCTAATCCGAGCCATTTGGTCATGGGAGGGGCCAGGATTGGTAGTACACTGGCCCCCCTGATATGCCAGGACACCAACTGAGCACCCTAGGTCAGTGCGGTGGACTTCAGAAAAAGCTCCCACATGCATAGCTCCCTTACCACGGGTGCTGAGCTCCCAACCCCCCTCCCCCAAAACCCACTACCCACAAATGTACAATGCTACCATAGATCTTAGGGGTGAAGGGGGCACCTACATGTGGGTACAGTGGGTTTTGGAGGCCTCCCATTTACCAGCACAAGTGTTGCAGGTGGGGGGGATGGGTCTGGGTCCACCTGCCTGAAGTGCACTGCGGTACCCACTAAAAGTGCTCCAGGGACCTGCATACACTCAGGCCTCTAGGACTTGTTGCTGCTGTATAACATTGGCACACCAGTTGACACTTGAAGACTAATCTCTCCGAAAACGTCCTTTATTGGAATAAGCACGTTCACTCACAGTTAACTGCAGAGGTTGTGCCCCACTGGCAATGAGTCTCCCTGGTACTGAGATTAGCAGTAGGTCAGAGCTGGCAGAATGCTGTACAATGCCCTCTTTCAGCCACATTCAAGGTAAGAACTAAGTTGTCTAACATGGCTAAAACAGGAAAGGGAACTAAAACTGGCTTACAAAAATGGCCACTACCGCATGGACTACAACAGGAAACACAACGGGGCACACTCTGACCCAGTAGGCAGGGGGAAAAGCACCATGGGAGAAGAGCCTACCAACTACCAACATCGTGAGACTGTAACACAAGCTAATGAAATCATGGAGCCCAATACCCTACACCCACCACAATGCAATGCTGATGTGACCCTGTAGTGCACCCGAGAGCCACATCTGACCCTGGGAAAGGCTGTGAGAGGATCGAACACATTCTGCTGTCATGGAGGTGGGTACGGCATTTGAGGCTGGCATACAGGCTGGGAAAAAAGTTTTTAAAGTAGGTTTTTTTTGGTGAGAGGGGGTTGGTGACCACTGGGGGAGTCCGGGGAGATCATCCCCGATTCCCTCCAGTGGGCATCTGGGCAGTTGGGGCACTTTTTTGGGACTTGTTCGTGAAAAAAAAGGGTCCAAAAAAGTGACCCCAAATCGCAGTAAAAACGCTTTTTTTTTTATTATCAGCTACAGACGCCCATCTCTCCACAGCTGATAACCACGCCCCAGACCCGCCTCCGACACACCTCTGACACGCCCCCGTCAACTTTATTCGTTTCCGCGATGGAGTGCAGTTGGAAACGCCCAAAATCGGCTTTTGATTATACCAATTTGGGCGCCTTTGCGAGAAAAACGCCCATCTCCCGATTTGGGTCGAAATATAGGCGTTTTTCTCTTTCGATTATAAGCTGGATAGGATTATACAAAACAGTTAAAAAATCTTATCAAAACACTTCCAAGCAAGTACAGTCACATCTGAAACAACTCATTCCAAACCATCCTTCTGTGGGCACATTCTACATGCTACCTAAAATCCATAAACCTGGAAACCCTGGCAGACCAATCATATTTGGTATTGGCACACTTAGAGGTCATTTTACTAGGCATGGCAAAAAGTGGCATGAGGTAGTGTAAGTGTGTGTTTCTGGCACACGCCGGAGCAGTTTTTACCACGTCTGGGGAAAAAGAACTGTTTTTCAATGGGCCGGGAAGAGGGCCTGTGGTAAAATTGAAACCAGCACTTGTCTATTTGCTGCCTGAGTCCTTAACGCTACCCATTGATCTAGTGGTAAAAACTCACGCACTATATGTGCGGTGACCGGTTGGCGTGTGCCAATTGCCGATTATACCTGCTGTATGTGGGAAAGAGCGGGGTACAAATGTAATAAATAATAAAATAATAATAAATAAATAAAATAATTTGTGATGGCATTATGGGTACACACCAAATCCAAAATTACCACAGGAGGGCACGCTAGTCTGGTGGTAGTCTTGTTTTTGTGCACACTGAACACACATAGAGCCTACTGCGCCTTTCTAAAAGGGCCCCTTACAGAGGAAATATCTAGACTAACAGAGAGGATTCTTAACCCTTCATGCAAAAGACAAACGGCTTCATACAAGATTATAAAACATCAAGCAGCAACCACCAGGTACTCTTCTGGTCACAATGGATGTAGAATCACTATACAGCAACATTCCCCATGTTGATGGCATGGTGAATAAAAATTCTTTTAAAATCACAAATAAGTGGAGAGGAAGTAATGTCACCAGCACCGCAAGAAATGGCAGCCTAGCTTTCTCGCTCCCGTACTCGCCCCCTGGCAATCAACGTTATCCCTGGGCATCGGTGTTATTAATAGGCTCATTTTCAAAGCACTTAGCCTCCCAAAGTTCCATAGAAACCTATGGAACTTAGCCTCCCAAAGTGCTTTGAAAATATGCCTCTGGCTCCTATTCTTAAGAGGCAGGTTGGTGATTATCTAGCCGATATGAGTAAATCCTCTGCTGTGGGGAAAAAGGATGGGGATTGGCCGGCGGGCAGATCAGCAAGCCGGGCCACGACGCACTGCGAGGTGCTGGCGTAAGTCTCCGCCTCGGACTCAGACTCAGCGCTCTCATTGGCAGAAATGAGGCAACCTCCCACTAAGAAAGGTATTTCTGTGGAACTAAGAAAGATGCTGTCAAGCATCCAAGCAGATATCAAATAGTCCTTAAAAATCCCACAATGGATCTAGTAAAAAAAAAAAAAAAGAAAGAAAGAAAGAAAAGTCATTATTACCTAATATTGAACTGCCTAAGATTGTCAGTTATGGACAAGGTACTAAAGCAGGCTGTGCATGTTCAATTTACAGTAGTTCCTTGATAAAAATGATGGAGTTCTTTTACTAAAGTGCATTAACTATTGTGTTTAATTCACAGCAAGCTCAAATCTAATTCATCATTGATAAATGGGTTTTCCCAGCATTTTTACATTTTGGGCATACATTAAAGTTGTTAGTAATGTGCAGGACCAGTGTGCTGTTACAAAGAGGCACTTACTTCCTAATTCTATAAATCTGCACACTCAAATTTCCAACTAGCAAATTTGCACATGCAAGTCAAAGAGTAAGGTCAGTTTTGCGCATAACTTAATTTAATAATTGGCTGCTGATTGGAGTTAACAGTCAATTATTGGTTATAACTGGCCTTAATTGGCAATAGTTGGCATCATTTAACAGTTATGCACATAATTGCCCTTAGTTGCTATTCTATAAGTTGCATGCTTAAATTCCAGAGCATGCGATTTTAAGGGGGTGTGGACTTAGGAGGGGCATGGGTGGGTTGGGGAACTGTTGGGCTGTTATGCGCACAGGTTATATAATACTAGCCGTTAAGCCCGTTAAAACGGGCGAGATTTGTGTTTTGCAAAATGTAATAATTCTCACCTCCATCCATCCATGTCCAGCAACCCTTCTCTCTCCCCTGCCCTCCCCCCTATGTCCAGCAGCCCTCCTCTCTACCCTGGCCTCACCCCGTCCACCGATCCTTCCCCCCCATATTCAGCAACCCTACTCTTTCCCTTGGCCTCCCCCTCCCCCGTCCACCAACCCTGCCTGCAGCGCTTCCACATGGAGGTGAGAGGCGCTGTCAGATCAATGCAGGGGGCCCGATACGGAGTGGGGTGGGAGCGGCGGCGGGGATGGGGGGAGGGTGGAGGTTGGTGCGTGCAATGTTTGTTTCCAGGCTCCAGCGTCAGCGTCCGACAGTCCGAGTCCGATAGTCTGACTCCGTTTCCCTCTCTGTTCCGCCCTCTGACGCATCATGTCTTGACACGAGGGCGGGACAGAGAGGGAAGTCTCTACTGCGCATTTGCAGGTGAGTTGGTCACTTGCGATTTATATGTTTGATTATTATTTATGTGCCTAACTGCCTACAGTTGGGCACAAGCATTTATCTTAGCCATTGAGCTAGCATAAGTGCTCACTCCTAAAGTTAAGCACGTCAATGCAGACTTACACTAATATTCTGTAATGGAAGTTGTGCGTACAACTGACGTTATAGAATTCATACCTAGTGCACGTCATCTTAATGCCTAAAATTTAGTGACCTTTTAAGAATTTACCCCTTAGGGGGTAATTCTCAAATGGTCATCTAGAGGTCAGAGCCAGGATGATGTACACTAAGCACTAATTTTATAATGGCAGTTGTTTATGTAACTGCCATTATAGAATAAACTCAATGGCTGGTGGAAAAGCTAACACCTAACTGGAGGCAGTTAGGCACATTACTGTTCTATAACCCACTCACAGAAGTGCTAGGCACACCCCTGACCTGCCCAAGCCCCTCCCAGGTCCAGGCCCTCCTTGCAGCAGCTTCTGTATTTCGTACACACAATTTGCTGAATCCAAAGAGCAGCTACATGCATAACTGCTAATTTGTGCCAATTAGCACCAATTAACACCCATAATAGGAGTTTGATGTTAAATCCAATTAGCATCTAATTAATCAATTATGTTATGCATGTAACTGACACTATTCTATAACTTGTACATGCAACTTTGCACAGTAAGCATCAAGTTGGGCACATAAGTTTAAATAATTTTTAGGAGACAGTAAGTGCTTGTTTGTTAACAGGGTGTGGATAGAGGTTGGTAGTTTTAACACATTAACTGTAGGAAGAACTCCATGCCCATTTGCCACCCAAGTACCAAAAACTCCATTAATGCATGACTTATTGCGCTAATGAAGTTTGCATGTGAATCTAGGTTCTGCACCAAAATTTGGGTGACATTTATAGAATCGAGGGGTAAATTCACAAAAAAAAAAAAGTGGAAGCGGGGTGGTAGATTTAGGAGCAATGTCAGAAAATTCTTTTTCATATAGAGGGTGGTTGATGTGAATGCCCTCCCAAGGAAGGTGGTGGAGAAAAAAATGATGGAATTCAAAATGATGTGGGATGAACACAGAGAATGTCTAATTAGAAAATGAATGGTATAAAAAACCCAAAACTTAAAGGGTTTCATATGTGTTTGCATATCAAGTGGTGCTTAGATGGCAACTCTAGCTGTATCAACTAAGGCCAGTGCTGGGCTGGCTTGTACGGTCTGAGTGGCACATATAGCAATCCAGTTTAGGATGGGCTAGAGAGAGCTTTCATGGAAATTCCAGTGATTTGGAACATGAGGACAGTGACAGGCAGACTTTTACAGTCTGTGACCTGCAAATGACAAGATAGATTTGGCTAGGCCTTGACGTCAACTCCAGTAGTCGGAAATAAGGACAGAGCTGGGCGGACTTCTATGGTCTATGTCCCAGGAACAACAAAGTAGGACCGTGATCAAGTATATAATATCACATTCATTGTTGATTTAATCTAGAATTGAGAATGAATGTGACTGTTGGCCAGACTGCATAGACCATTCAGGTCTTTATCTGTTGTCAGTTACTATCCTGCTTATTTTCAAATGAGATGGCCAGCCATCTTCCGACACAAATTGGGAGATGGCCATCCATCTCCTAAACCCGGCCAAAACGGTATAATCGAAAGCTGATTTTGGCCGGCTTCAACTGCTTTCTGTTGCAGGGCCGGCCAAAGTTAAAGGGGGCGTGTCGGCAGGGTACCAAAGGCGGGGCGGGGGCATGGTTAACAGATGGCCGGCTTCAGCCGATAATGGAAAAAAGAAGGCTGGCTTTGACGAGCACTTGGCCGGCTTTACTTGGTCCGTTTATTTTTAGGACCAAGCCTCAAAAAAGTACCCCAACTGACCAGATGACCACCGGAGGAAATTGGGGATCACCTCCCCTTACTCCCCCAGTGGTCACCAACCCCTCCCACCCGAAAAAACCAATTAAAAATCATTTTTTGCCAGCCTGTATGCCAGCCTCAAATGTCATACCCAGCTCCCTGACAGCAGTATGCAGGTCCCTGGAGCAGTTTTTAGTGGGTGCAGTGCACTTCAGGCAGGTGGACCCAGCCCCCCCCCCCACCTAACACTTGTGGTGGTAAATGTTGAGCCCTCCAAACCCCCTCCCCAAACCCACTGTACCCACATGTAGGTGCCCCCCTTCATCCCTAAGGGCTAAGGTAGTGGTGTACAGTTGTGAGGAGTGGGTTTTGGGGGGATTTGGGGGGGGGGGCTCAGCACACAAGGTAAGGCAAGTATGCATCTGGGAGCTATTTTTGAAGTCCACTTCAGTGCCCCCTAGGGTGCCTGGTTGGTGTCCTGGCATGTGAGGGGGACCAGTGCACTACAAATGCTGGCTCCTCCCATGACCAAATGCCTTGGATTTGACCAGGTTTGAGATGGCCGCCATTAGTTTCCATTATCACTGAAAACCAATGCCGGCCATCTCTAAAGACGGCCCAAATGTTGAGATTTGGCCGGCTCCAACCATATTATCGAAATGAAAGATAGCCAGCTATCTTATTTCGATAATATGGTCGGGACGCCGCTTTACGGGGCCGGCCATATAGATGGCCGGCCCTGTTTGATTATGCCCCTCCACATGACCACAGATATCTAATATGTTGTGATTGGTATATTTCAGGTTGTGATATTTTGCTGTTTAAGCTTATATTTGATCTGGCACAATTTTATTGTATAGTACAAGCTATAGTTCTACTTGCAGTAGATTGCTGTCATTCACTAAAATCAATTCAATTAGCCCAGAATTCAATGGGAAGTATTATCGCAGATGTGTGGAAGCTTGATTATATTACACTGAACTTTAATAGCTTGCACTGGCTGTCTGTGGCATATTGAATATAGTTCAAATCACTATTCATTACCTTTAAAACTATTGGAGAACAGAATCTGACTGAATTATCTTTATTGCTACATTCACATTATCTTTTCTGATATTTATACTTAAGTCACCAAGCATTGCTAATATGGTTAACAAATAAAAATGTATTAAATCACTTTGAGGCCCTTTTATTAAGTTGCACTAGAAAATGGGCTTAGCACATCCTAATGTGAGACATTCCCACACACTAACCCCCAAATTCTCTAAATGGCATCCAAAAATGCATGTATAAATCTGTGCACAGTGCCACTTGGTACACACAAGTTAATTAGGGGCCCTTTTACAAAGGCACATAAGGACATACTTGCGTCAAGCATGTGCCAAATCAGCATTACCGCCCAACTTCTGCATGCCCCGGATGGTAATTCTGAATTTGGCATGCTGAAAACAAGAGGTAGAAAATACCATGTGGTGCTTATCCAGCGGTAAACAGCAGTGGGCGTGCACTGCATGCCTACCGCCTGGGTAGCACATGAGACCTTACCGCTAAGTTAATAGGTGGCAGTAAGGTCTCAGGCTGAAAATGGATGTTGTGATAAGTAAGAGGGTGTCCTATCCGGGGTAGGCCATTAGAGGGCGTTGGTAGGAGAATAGGTGGAGGTCGCTAGGACCGGGGAGAGCCCAGGGATGTCCACGTGTGTAGGAGGTGATGGGCTGGGTCCTGTGTAGCTAATTAACCACTTTATACCCCACCTGAGTTGTGAAAGGAAGGGAAGTGAGCTGGCAGCAGAAGAAGAGAGATCCCCTGGAAGATACAGGCTAACTCTATGGACTTGTGGTGGACTGTGTGTCCAAAGGAGATCAGCAGGCTGAAAATCCTGGGGTAAGAAGTCCCTAAAGCATTAATGTTTGACTGTGTGTCCTCAGTACTTATAGGAACTGTGTGTTCAGTGAAAGTACTGGGTGTCCAAAGAAGAAAGGACTGTGTGTCCAGAACTGTGTGTTCAAAGAGGGGGGACTGTGTGTCCAGGACTGTGTGTCCAAAGAAGAAAGGACTGTGTGTCCAAAGTACTGAGAGAAGCAGGCTGCAAAGCCCGGGGTTGAGAGTCCCCAAAGTATTGGTGTAGTACTGAGCCCATGTATCTGTGTGGGGAGGCTCATTGTGAAGATCTATGAAAGCCTAAAGTATTAAGCGAGAAGAAGTGTGCCCAGGGGCTGGAATAAAGAATTGTCTGAAAAATATGCAGTTGGTGAGACCTGTTTGATTTGCTTAGTGGGAACCAGGTCACCTTGAGCGAGAAGGGGTAGCACACTAATTTGCATCTGATCTTCATATTGAGAACCAGGTCACCCTGAGTGAGAAGGGGGATATCACAATGTGCACTGCTTTTTATTTTGCCGCACCATCCATTTTCTGGCCCTTAAAAAAAAGCCCTTTTCCAGGACCCAGTAAAAACTGGCCTGGCAGGCACCCAAAAGACACGCTCGCACGGCCACAGGCCACTTTTTGCCGCAGCTTAGTAAAAGGGTCCTCTTAGTTAACAAGCCAATCAGTGTTGATAATTGACCTCTTACAAGCAATCATCAGCACTAATTGGATGTTATGCACACAGCCCTCTATGCTGACTCCTAAGGTTGACCCTAGCATCAGGGAACTATGATTTGCATTTGTTCACATTACATTTCATCTCTTATTTGGATGCCCAGTCTTCCACTTTCCTAAGGTCTTCCTGCAATTTCCAAATAATTTATAAATATGTTAAATAGCACTGATCCTAGCATAGATCCCTGCTGTGCTCCACAACTCACCCTCCTCCATTGAGAAGAATGACCCTGGATTTGGTGAGAGAGGATAGGCTGTAGAGGCACACATATGAGCCGGCTCTGTGGATGCTTGAGCACCCCCACCATTGAGAAAATTCCTTGTATGTGTCCAGGAATGGGTTATTTCAATTGGGCTTAGCACCCCCAATAATTTTGAAAAGTTGGCTCCTATGCAGGCACACCAAAGTATGTGAGAGTTGCACAGAATGCTACATTAACCTATCACTGAGGCATTGCATGCCTAAGGCAGAGAGGAAAGTGACAGTGCAGATGAGGGAGATGAGGCACCTCAGAAACAGACCCAACAGAGAGGACGGCATGTGAGAGAAGAATTGATCCAGACGTGAGTAACACAGTAAGAGATTTGAACATTTTTATTGAACAAAAAAAAAGAAAAGAAAACATTCAACTATAATGAAAAACAAAACAATATATTATACATTCCCCTACCCCTCCCCTGCCACTGCCCCCAGCAACCAAATTAAAGTATAGACAACTGTTTTTAAAAGCCAAAAAGATTACCAACTTCCCTACTCACCCCTCCCCCACCAAAAACAATGTCCTCTATGGGGACACAATCTGACAGAACAGAGCCAATACCCAAGTTAATATCTGGTGATAGCATCTGCTGTAGGCCACCCATGAGGTGGAAAATCCAAAGGAAAAACAATGGCAGTGATAAGCATAGCAAGGTCCATGAGAGAGGAAGAGTCTTTTACAGCACAATGTCCCTAAGGCCACTTGAGAGGAAGGCATGTGTCGCAGATGGCCCTCAACTTAGGCTCTTCCCACAACCATGCCCTCATCCCTGCCTACCATTTCCACAACTGGTGGATGCCTGACTGAGGAAGGATCCAGGGGTGGAGGCTTGGCTGGTGGAGTGCGGGCTGCTGGAGGCCTTGGTGGTAGAGGGTCTGGTGGGGGGGGGGGGGGGGGGAGGAGACTGGCTGGGAGGTATAGAACTAGGAGGCGTAGAGGAGAGGCCTGGTGATGTAGTCAGGCTGAGGAGCTGGGGGAGAAAGGTGGTAAGGGTAGTCTGGTTACCTGCTTGGCTGCTACACAGGGAGGTAAGGCAGAAGAGACATTCCTCATTGAATGTCCACCTGGCTCTCACCTCCCCGATGAGGGCATCCAGACACCGATTGAGCTCCACAACCTCTTCCCTGAGCAGGCCTTGCTCCTTGTGAATGTTATGAGCAGTACTCAGCTAGAGTGTGCTGGCCTGCTCAGGTTGGCTGGATATATGTGGGGCTCTCAGCCTCACCCAGCTACTCCATATCCTCCATGGAACATGGGAGATCTAGCCCCTCCAGCTCCTCCTCTGCCTCAATGGCTTCAGTCCCCTACACTTCCTCCTCCTCCTCTTCCAGCACTGGTGGTGGTGGTGGTGGTGGTGCTGCTGCTGCTGCTGCTGCTGCTGCTGCTACTGCTGCTGTTGGCGCTGGGCATTCCTTCTCTTTGGGAGCTTGAGCTTGACCATCTGCATGAACAGATAACATGTGACATGAGCATGTGCAGACATTGGTATGTGACCACATAGCAGGAACCAGGCCCAAAGAGGGCTGAAAGGACACATTTGACATACTGGATATATATGACCACACAACTCACTGCCAGGTAAGGAATCTGAAGTGGTTGACATAGCTGCTTCCTGACAGAGGAACTGTTCTCTTTTGGACCTTTTGCTGTACATATTAGTGTCACAAAAAAAAGAGAAGAAAAGCTTTCTACAAAGGGAACAGCAAGCAAAAACAAGAGTGGAAGTCACCAGAAACCACAATTTCCCAAGACAACCAGTACAATTGTCAACGGTGTTTATTCTTCAGTTACAAAAATTAGACGTATGTCCATCAATATTGCATACACGTGATACACAACCCAGGCCGTATTTCAACACACAGGTCTTCGTCAGGGGTCCTGTAAATGTAGTTACTTAGATTTGAGGTAGTAAGCTCAAATGATAAGTCCACATGGACATACAAATTAATTAAGTCGGCAGTATAGCACACTTAAGTTTGATGCTCTGCAAACATGCAGCAATTCAGCTCAGTTTGATGACTTCCACTCTTGTTTTTGCATACATGTTAGTATCACAGATCACAGAACCTTAAATGTGAGCATCACTATCAATCAGGCTGCACTCAATAGCATAGTGGGTCCTACAGAATGGAGAGGGGGAGAGTGGCATTCAGTCAGCTCCCCCACCCCCTCCCTGGCAGCAGGTAAGATGTTTTTTGGGGCAATCCCTCAAACAAATTCCTGGAATATATGATTAGCCATAGGGAAGAGGGACCAATAGCAAGTGGAACAGTTACCTGACAGTGCGGGCTGAGACATTCATTGATTTGAAGAGGCCTTAATCCGAAACGTAGTCTGCTTGCTTACATTTACTTCCCTGGGGTAGGAGGCTTCATTGTTGTACCTCTCAGTTAACCTCAGCCAAGCCCTCCTATAGGAGTTATACCTGGCTTGCTTGGTGAGGAAGAGCCTGGCCAGCAGCAATGTGTCTGCCTCAGAAATGTTTGGCTGCCTCCTCACGGTGGCCATTTTTCACACTGTCCCCACATGGATGACATCATGATATTTTGCATGCTGATGTTGATGCTCACTTCCAGTATGGACTAAGAATTTAATGATAGAGTGTGCCATATATAGAATGATGCATTGCATGAGTCTACAAAGAGCATGTGTCATATTTAGAATTGCACATAGTGCGAATGTTGGCACGATTACTTAGCCGCTCAGACCAGTGAACGTGCCAACATCCATGGGTCTACACCATGATGCCCTGCAAGGTGAGTGTGGAGTCCAGGCCTTGGGGCACAGCCAGGGTCATGACATAGTTCAGGGGAGAGGCATGTCCCTATTCCACCTATCACTTCCTTTTTCTTCCTTCAAGGGGGTTTATCCCAATATGTTTTTCCCCCATGGAGGGATCTGGTTCCCATTTATAAAAGATATCATCACAAGTGCCTCAGGCTTCAACTTCTTTGAAATCAATTAACTTGTGTACTGAAATGGCAATGTTTGAGGGTGATTACTCAGAAATCTCTATACTTGATGTATAGACATTGATTAAATGAACCAAAGCAATGTTGCAGTGGCCAATACAACAACTTTGTGGTGAGCCCCTAGGGACAGAGAAAAGTATGTCTAGTAGCGCTATAGAAATGAATAGTAGTAGTAGTAGTTTTCATAAGTAGTCTAAAGTAGATAAAATGGACAATAAACTGAGTCAATTGGATAATTGCCTCAAGTAGACTGTATCTCAAATTTGGACTTTACAACAAACAGGGTCATCGGAGATGAAGAATAGCTTAATCTTGCATAAACAATTGGAGCTTTTAGAAAATCAAATTAGAACTACCAATTTGAGATTCTTGAGGGTCCTGTCCAGTTAAACTCCGCTGAGCAACCCGGCACATAATATTTAGCAGCACTTAACTAGTTAGTGCAGCTGAATATCGCCACTAACCTGCCATCCCCGAACCATTTAGGTTGGGGTAGACCAGTGGTGGAACGAGGGCAGAGAGCCTACTTAGTTAATTAGCAGCAATTTTTAGTCCGCTAACCAGCTAAGTAACCACATAAAGTTAGGACAGCAAAAAGGCTATCCTAACCTTATGCACTAAGGTTAACCAAGCACTGATTTGAATATCAGCTGGTGCTCATTTAACTTTGGGTGACCGCTGTTCAATGCCAGGAACCACACATACCCCAATATTGATTATCCAAGGTCAGTTCAGCCCATGACTGCAAGCGTCTCAAACACTGCTTACCGCTGTGAGCTAAATATCAGGAAGACAGTATTTTTATTGTTGGAGTGACACCTGCTAGCATGAAAAAAGGATTCATGATCTCAGGGCAAATGTAATCTCCCTTTAGCCTGCTCTGACCAGCATCTGAAAAGACATGTAGATTGGAATTAGAGGCTGCTGTGCCTGCTCCTTATCTGATCCCTGGCAGCTGTGCCTGATTGTTGTGCTTATCTGCTTTATTTGACCTATATTCCAGTATGCAATAAACCTGAACATTTTATCTGATCTTTCTGAGTGGGTCATTTTCACATATCAGAAGATTCCAATGTATGTAGAACTTTGCTTTATGTACTGTAGCTATAGTTGTGTTGCTCTTCCCTAAGTGCCTCACTTTGTACTTGTAACATTACATTTTATCTGCCATTTGGATGCCCAGTCTTCCAGTTTTTTTTTTTTTTTTTTTGCAATTTGTCACATTTCTATCTTCTTTAATACTCTTGAAAAAAAGTTTTTGTGGTCAGCATATTTAATCACCTCACTCATTATCCATATTTCCAGGTCACTTATAAATATGTTAAAAAGCATTCTTCAGGCACCACACCTCATTTTAAAAATAGTAACTAGTAACCTAATAATAGATCTACAATTTCATTTTTTTAGTTCTACCAGTACCCTGAGGTGTATACCATCCACTCCAGGAAATTTGATACTCTTTATATTGTCAATTACTCTATTACATCTTCCAGGTTAATAGGCACCACATAATCACTGCAGATAATACAATAGGGGCCCAATCTATGATTTCAAAAATGAATAGTTGGAAGTCGCTGAAGTGCACCTGAAAAAAGAAGGAATAGAGGTTTGTTATGAAATAGCTAGCCACCCACCTGGGGCTACCCTGCGGCTATTTAGAGAGTCTATCCCAAGCACAGCTCAGGTCTGCCTGCACCTGCTGCTTATGTTCTACACTAGCACCCTCCTCCTACTGACTGGGTCACAATTGCCTCTGGGTGAGTTTCCCACTCTCAAATTATCCCAGTGATTTCTAGGTTACTGGAGCTATATTCTCAGTGGTTCCACAGTTCTCAGAAAGTACTCACAAACCCAACACACAAACCACCGGGATTTTCTATCAGTCCAGACAGGCAGGGCGAACAAACAAATGTGTTTATTCTCATAAAAATATTGAGTGGACAGAAAATGTGCAATCAGCAAACAATCAATTATAACACTAACTAACCATTTGCTTGCTTTCTAAAAAGTGCCTGGGAAGATCAGGACATATAGCTGCTCACAAGTTATCAAATATAACTGTTTTAAAGGGACTTAGCAAAGAGAACCCTCTCTCTTTTCTTCTGTGCTAAAGCTGGGGCAAAAGACAGTACAGTCCAAAAGATCTTGTGTATGGAAACAGAATCTTGAGTATTGGGAGTGATTCCTCATTGTCCTATGGCTCCCAGGTTAACCATTTATAGAAGAAGATTTTCTTTAAGCTGAGGCAATTGAGGTTGGTATGAGAGTTTCTTTTAATTAAGGAGGCATTTGCTCTTCTGGTTCAGATGATGATATTACCCCATCTTGATTATTAAATAAACTGAATTTAGGGCTCGCTTCTAAATATCTAAAGAAGCTTCAACTCATACAAAAAACTTCTTTGAGATTAATTTTTAAAGTGAATAGACTTACTAGTGTTTTGAGCTATATAAAGATGTTACATTGACTTCTGGTAGCTCAACATGTTCTATTTAAAACATTTTGTCTATTACATCAGATTTTCTGTGGTCCTACTTCACATTTATTGATTAGTTTGATTTCAAAATCCCTTTTTGGTCATTCTACTGGGCTGTATAAACAGCTTATTCTATGTCCTTTGTTTTATGGTAAAATATGGGGGGGGGGGGGGGTTAGGATACTTAATACCATTTTTATAGCTGTCATAAAACTACTATGGAATTCTCTTCCATTAACTATTAGAATTGAGGTGAACAATTTGCAATTTTGTAGACAGTTGAAAGTTTATCATTTTGAATGCTGTTATTAATTACTATGGGCCCTGTTTACTAAGGTGTGCTAGCATTTTTAGCAAGTGCTAATTTTTACCACATGCTAACCGTGTAGACGCCCATAGGAATATTATGGGCATCTACACGGTTAGTGCACACTAATGCTTGGCGTTATTACCTACATTTTGGCGCACATTAGGCACGCATAGACACTTACTCGGCTTAGTAAAAGGGCCCTTTAGAGGGGCATAATTGAACAAAAACGTCTATCTCCATGGGCGTTTATCTCTGAGAACGGGTCCGTGAAGGGGCGGACCGAACCGTATTTTCGAAAAAAATAGATGACCATGTTTTATTCGACAATTTGTGAGCTGAGCGTTTTTGTTTTTCAGTGATAATGGAAAATGAAAGCGCCCACCTCAAAAACGAATAAATCCAAGGCATTTGTTCGTGGGAGGGGCCAGGATTCGTAGTGCCCATGCCAGGACACCAACCGGGCACCCTAGGGGGCACTTTTACAAAAAAAAAAGGTAAAAGAGCTCCCAGGTGCATAGCACCCTTCCCTTGGGTGTTGAGCCCCCAAATCCCCCTCAAAACCCACCGCCCACAAGTCTACACCATTACTATAGCACTAAGGGGTGAAGGGGGGCACCTACATGTGGATACAGTGGGTTTGGGGGGGGGCGGTGTGGAGGGCTCCCATTTACCAGCACAAGTGTAACATGTGGGGGGGGGGGTGGGCCTGGGTCTACCTGCCTGATGTCCACTGCACCCCCTAATAACTGCTCCAGTGACGTGCATACTGCTGCCAGGGAGGTGGGTATGACATTTGAGGGTGAACATAAAAAGTTGTGAAACGGCATATTTTTGTGGTGGGAGGGGGTTTGTGACCACTGGGGGAGTCAGGGGAGGTCATCCCCGACTCCCTCCAGTGGTCATCTGGTCATTTAGGGCACTTTTTGGGGCCCTATTCGTGGAAAAACAGGGTCCAGGAAAAGTGCCCTAAATTCTCGCTAAAAACGCATATTTTTTTTCCATTATCGGCGAAAAGTGCCTATCTCTGATCGGCCGATAACCACGCCCCAGTTCTGCCTTCACCACGCCTTTGACACGCCCCCATCAACTTTGTCCGCATCCGCGATGGAGTGCAGTTGAAAACGTCCAAATTCGGCTTTCGATTATACCGCTTTATTCGTTTTTGTGAGATAAACGTCTATCTCCCGATTTGGGTCGCAATATAGGCGTTTTTCTTTTTCAATTATAAGCTGGTTAGTGTCCTTGGAGGTGTGTATAGGATCATCCTATTCTTCAGGTACTCAGGGCCATTTCCTTTAAGGGCCTTGAAGATCAGACATAGAGTTTTAAATTTAGCCCCGTACTGTATTGGTAGCCAATTAAGTTTTTGCAAAAATGGTGTGATATGGTCACGTCACTTGCAACATTCTATTAATCTTGCTGCAGCATTCTGAATCAATTGGAGCTGGTGCAGGCCCTTTGTAGCTAGAATGTTATAGAGTGCATTACAGTAATCCAATCTTGATGTTATCATGGCATGCACAACTGGGATATGATTTACCTTCTCACTGTAAGGAGAGAGGCAGCATAGCTGTCACAAATAGTAGAAGCAGATCTTGGAGGTTGCTTGGACTTGGGGAATCAGAGTAACTGTTGAATCTAAGTGTATTCCAAGGTTCCTGACTTGTGATTTGAGGGGGAGTTCGTACTTCCTAAAAGAGATTTTGATGTCAGGTATGTATTCACTTGTGTTAGGGACCCAGAGAATCTCGGTTTTATTTGGGTTCAAGCAAAGTTTTTTGTGTTTAGCCATTCTTGAATTGATGTTAGACAATTAATCAGTTTATTCAGGGCTGTGTAGGTAAGTCAGGTTCAATGGGTATGAGTAGTTGCACATCATCCGTATAGATATAGAACTGAGTGTCTGTTGATCAAATCAGCTCAGCTAGTGGCTTGACCTGTGGGGTACCACAAGGATCGATACTGTCACCTATTCTATCGATCCTTGTTGTACCTAACAGGTCAATGCCCATGGTGGCGATTAGTTTCTGCCAAACATTATGGATTGTTGCCTGTCTGATAGATAGGATCTGAACCAAGCAAATACTGTTCTATTGATACCTGTTTCTGTCAGTTGTGCTAGCATGATATCATGATCCATGGTGTCAAAAGCTGCTGAGAGATCTAGCAGTACTAACACCGAGGCAAATCCTCTGTCTTGGTTTCTGTGAAGATTATCCAGTAGGGATACAAGGACCATTTCTGTTCCATAACTGGGTATAAAACCAGATTGACATGGATCTAGCCAGTTTCTCTCTTCTAGCTAATCATTGAGTTGAATACATACTGGTTGTTCTATAAGTGGCCCTTTGATTGTTTCTGGATAGTTTTGATGATGAATTTGTTATGTTTTATGTTGTTTGGTGTTTATGGTTATAATTAGTATTTTGTTATCCGCTCAGAATCGTAAATGATGAGGGCTGGAAATGTTATAAATAAATAAATAAATACATAAATTTATAAAATTCATGAACTACAACAGAAATTTAATTCACATGGAGGGGCATAATCCTCTCAGGACAGCCCCATGATGGGGCGGGGAAACCCGTCTTATCGAAACAAGATGGTCGGCCATCTTTTGTTTCGATAATACGATCAGGGACGCCCAAATCTCAAGATTTAGGTCGTCCTTAGAGATGGTCGTCCCCGGTTTTCGGCGATAATGGAAACCGAGGACGCCCATCTCAAAAACAACCAAATCCAAGCCATTTGGTCATGGGAGGAGCCAGCATTCATAGTGCACTGGTCCCCCTGACATGCCAGGACACCAACCAAGCACCCTAGGGGGCACTGCAGCGGACTTCTTAAATTGCTTCCAGGTGCACAGCTCCCTTACCTTGTGTGCTGAGTCCCCCAAACTCCCTTAAACCCACTCCCCACAACTGTACACCACTACATAGCCCTAAGGGGTGAAGGGGGGCACCTACATGTGGGTACAGTGAGTTTCTGGTAGGTTTTGAAGAGCTCGCATTTACCACCACAAGTGTAATGGATAGAGGGGTGGGCCTGGGTCTGCCTGCCTGAAGTGCACTGCAGTACCCACTAAAACTGCTCCAGAGACCTGCATACCGCTGTCATGGAGCTGGGTATGACAATTGAGTCTGGCATAGAGGCTGGCAAAACATTTTTTTTAAATTTTGTTTTCTAGGGTGGGAGGGGGTTCATGACCACTGGGGGAGGAATGGGATCCCCAATTCCCTCCGGTGGTCCTCTCGTCAGTTTGAGCACCTTTTTGAGGCTTGGTTGCAAGAAAAAATGGACCAAGTAAAGTCAGCCAAGTGCTTGTCAGGGACGCCCTTCTTTTTTACATTATCGGCCGAGGATGCCCATCTCTTAAGCACGCCCAGTCCCGCCTTCGCTACGCTGCCAACACACCCCCATAAACTTTGGTCATCCTTCAAAGGAAAGCAGTTGAGGGTGCCCAAAATCGGCCTTTGATTATGCAGATTTGGGTGAACCTGAGAGAAGGACGCCTATCTCCCGATTTGTGTCGGAAGATGGGTGCCCTTCTCTTTCGAAAATAAGCCTGCTAGTAATTATTTACTCTACATGGTTGCAGATGAAATATTGTATTAGTAGTAGTACACCCAACCTGGTTCAAATGGTTGAAAGCAGATTTGCTAAGTCTCTGCGAATTATACTTTATAGCAAATAAATTTGGCTCAGATTTTATAAGGCATTAATATCCTTCAATAAGGTTATATTAAAAGGTCTGCAGGCAATATGGGGACCAAAGTAAGGAGTAATATTAGAAACCAAGGACTAGGAGGAAGTATGGAAGAAGGTAGTAGGACCTACATTATCAACTCCTTTAGTCCAATCCACAAGTTTTTGCTATTTAGGTTCCTATGGACCCTATGAGGAAATCATATTTAGTTATTTCAGAACCAGAGAATTGCTGGCACTGCTCTGTGGAAACATAACTCCTGGCTCCTCTCTGACTTCACCTCCAGATTGTATCTTTCCTTTTCATTTTAAAAATAATTGGTTAATGATGATAGTCAGTGGCACTGCTTAGTTAAGTGCCACTGAATATCAGTGATTGGCTCAAAGAGCACAATTTAAACATGCTGTGAATATAGACTGGACAAAATTTTGAGACATCTAAACCATTCTTCTCATTTTATCATAGTCTCCTTTTTTAAAGTTAATCGCTAACATATTTGATTTCTTATGTATACTTACTTGAAAGTTAATATCAAATCCAGTCATATTATGATCACTGATATCAAGCGGCCCCAGCACCATTACCTCCTGCACCAGATCATGCGCTCTACAAAGGACAAGGCTAGATTTTTTCCTCTAGTCGGCTCCTGTACCAGTTGTTCCATAAAGCAGTCCTTGATTGTAAGCTCTTTGAGCAGGGACTGTCCCTCTATGTTAAATTGTACAGTGCTGCATAACCCTAGTAGCGCTTTAGAAATGTTAAATAGTAGTAGTAGTAGTAGTAGTAGTAGTAGTATTTTACCTCCCTGGCATGTCCCAATGTTACATTTTCCCAGTCAATATCGGGGTAATTGAAATCACCCATTATTATTATTATGTTGCCCAGTTTGTTTGCGTCCCTAATTTCCTTTAACATTTCTGCATCCGTCTGTTCATCCTGGCCAGGCGTACGTTAGTGCATTCTTATCACTATCCTTTTCCCCTTCACACATAGAATTTCAATCAATAGTGATTCTAAGATGTATTTTTTTGCTGCAGAATTTTCAATCTATTTGATTCAAGGCTTTCAATATACAATACTACCCCTCCACCAATTTGATCCACCCTATCACTACGATATAACTTGCACCCCAGTATAAGATTGTGGATTGTGTTTTATCTAACTACCATCATCCGTTAAGATGCAACCATGCAGTATTGAGGCATGGCTTTGAGGCTCAATGATCCTGGGCCAATGAAAAAACATTGCTAGTGAGGTGACTCACATACAGCATTATTCATATACCATGAGAGTCAGCAACCTGTGGTACTAACATGCCACAGATTGGTGACTCCTGTGGTAAATCAAGGTGCAGTAAAAGCCTTCGCCCCATAATTTTTAACATATCCCAAATATACATAGCTTCCCTATTTTCCACAATGAATCTAATTAGGCTGCTTCTAAACATCTAGCCAAGCTCTCAGGGCTCTCTGTGGACATCTAATTGACTAAAACCTACACAGCTCATGCTGAGGATTTTTTAAATATTTTTATTTTCTCTATGTAAAACCTACTACAAAGGAATAACAAAAAATAAAAAAATATGTTTTGACTCTTTGCTCCAGTGTTAGTGTATTAACATCTATTGTTAAAGGTGTTGCTTTTAAGTTAACTCATGCTGCAATTGTATATTAGTCTTTCACAATCTCCTGGGAACTTTATTTTACCGTCTCCTGCATCAATAGAATTTACACTGGAAAAATCACAAAGACCCTTCACAAAATAAAATAAAGAAGAAGAATGATTTCATAGGCTTTGTTATTCATCAAGTATTCAGAATTGTTCACTATTTCTTTTAGTTCTAATACCTTTATTGTTATTTTGTTTTTTTAAATAATCAGCATTATTAAATTGGGAATACAAAGACATAAAAAAGAAACAAAAAAAGAACCTTTAGCTGTTCAACGATTATTCACTCTTATATAAGCACTTTCCCACCTCCTTGCACTCCTCCCCACCCACCCTCATCTCATAAACACAACCAGGGAAAGCAAATTATGTGGTGACAAAATCATCTGCAGCTTTATTAAATTACACAATACAACTTTCACAACAAAATTAATTAACTATCATCCCTCCAACAGGCCTATATATGTAGAATTTAATTCAGTAAATGGTGCTCAAATTTGTGTGCTGAATAGCATGTAGCGCCAGGATCCGCGCCCAACTTTTAGGCATAAGGATTTACACCAAATAACCAGCTGATCGTTATGGCGGGTGAAATTAAAAGAAACAGTTCCAATGAAGATGAGCATTCAAACCCTGTGGTGCTAATGTATTTAAACTAAAGATCCATTGTGTTTCTTTTTGTAACAGTAGTCTATTAGTATTGCCCCCACGGGAGCTTGGTATTATGCGATCTATCGCCATACATTTCAAAGAATCGCAGGAGTGTTGTTGAGCAATGCAGTGTTGGACAAGCGGAGCTCCAATAGTATGGGCTGACAATGGATCTTTAGTTTAAATACATTAGCACCACAGGGTTTGAATGCTCATCTTCATTGGAACTGTTTCTTTTAATTTCACCCGCCATAACGATCAGCTGTTCATGACGTAACATTAAGAGGTGGAGCTTACAATTGCTATAATACGAACGCCAATCGCCATTTTAGTTTGGCAATCCATTGACAGAAGTCACCGTTGTTGTAAGTTCATACGCTCGGAACTTTTAGTAAATAAGTTATGTGAAGTTGGATGTTTTTAATGAGTATTTTTTCTCCGTGTTATAGAGGTCTAAGTCCTTGACAAAGCTTGAGACCGCGAAACAGGGTCCTGTCGGGCTGACCACAACATCGGAAATGCCAATAAGGGCTCCATTAACTCGAGACGCAATGTGTTGAGCTTCTACCATAGAAGACAACATATAAAACCTGGAGCCCTTAAGTTAAGTTAAGTCCGATTGGTGCATTATTTGCTCTTATATGTGCAACAATGTTTATTTTTTGAAACAATAGCACGTTTGAATTAAATATTTAAATAATATACGATACTATTGGCTGGCTGGAGGGATTCGATGATTATAATTATAGACTTGTGAGTCATATGACATATGGATATACACAGTCGCTAAGAATGATATGAGATAACCTCCATAGCCAATAAGTTATTTATTGTTGCATATATGTTTTGTTCAACATCTGTTGTGTATTCATACAAAGTTTCTTAGGAACAAAACGTAGCCATTAATTTGATATTTGCATATCCTAGAAATAAGCAGTGGATTTTCTCAAGTCCATCTTAATAATGGCTTATGGAATTTTCTTTTAGGAAGCTATCCAAACCTTTTTAAAACTCCACTAAACTAACTGCTTTTACTACATTATCTGGTAAATAATTCCAGAGTTTAATTACTCCAGAGCTGATCTTAAATCTGATCACATTATGATCACTGTTATCAAGCGGCCCCCAACACCATTACCTCATCCACCAGATCATGCACTCCATTAAGGACTAGGTCTAGAATTTTTACTCCTCTTGCTGGCTCCTGTACCAGCTGCTCTATAAAGCAGTCCTTGATTTTGTCAAGGAATTTTACCTCCCTAGCATGTCCTGATGTTATATTTACACATTCAATATCGGGGTAATTGAAATCACCCATTATTATTGTGCTCCCCAGTTTGGTTACCTCCCTAATTTCTAACATAATAACATAGTATATGATGGCAGATAAAAACCTGAACAGTCCATCCAGTCTGCCCAACAGTCACACTCATTATCAATTTATGATTAAATCAACAATGAATGTGGTATTATATACTTTATCACGAGTCTGTCAAAGGTTTTGCTGAAATCCAAGTAGATTGCATGTAGCGCACGTCCTTGATCCAATTCTCTGGTTGCCCAGTCAAAGAATTCAATCAAATTTGTTTGGCACAATTTACCTTTGGCAAAACCATGTTGCCTTAGATCTTGTAACTCATTGGATTCCAGGAAATTCACTATCTTTTCCTTCAGCAATGCGTTAATTATTTTTCCAATAGCCGAAGTAAGTCTTACCGGCCTGTAGTTTCCCACTTCTTCTCTGTTGCTACTTTTGTGAAGAGGGATCGCATCCACTCTTCTCCAATACTGTGGAACCTCTCCCGTCTTCAAGGATTTATTAAACAAATCTTAAAGAGGACCTGCCAGAATCTCTCTAAGCTCCCTCAATATCCTGGGATGGATCCCATCTGGTCCCATGGCTTTGTCCATCTTCAGTTTTTCAAGTTGTTCATAAACATTTCTACATCTGTCTGTTCATCCTGGCCAGGTGGAGGGTAGTACACTCCTATCACTATCCTTTTCCACTTTGCACATGGCATATCAATCCATAGGGATTCCAGGATGTGTTTTGTGTCCTTCAGAGTTTTCAATCTATTTGATTCAAGGCCTTCCTTAACATACAATGTTACCTCTCCACCAATTCCATCCATCCTATCACTACGATATAATTTGTACCCTAGTATGACAATGTTCCACTGGTTACCCTCCTTCCACCAAGTCTCAGAGATGTCTATTATATCTAATTTTTAATTTAGTGCAATATATTTTAACTCTCCCATCTTATTTCTTAGGCTTCTAGCATTCGCATATAGACATTTCAAACTATGTTTGTTGTTCCTATTTATATCTTGCTTAGCAGTTGAGAATGATAATTTGCAATCCTTTGTCTGCTTTTTATTTAAAGACACCTGCTCTACTATGGTCTCTATTGCAACCTTGCTATCGAGATACCCTATCTTCCCTGTTTTGGTGCTATCTTTGAAAGATACCTTGTTCCGAACCATGCGCTTTTGAATGATTGTCAGCCTTCCCCAGTTTCTAGTTTAAAAGCTGCTCTATCTCATTTTAAATGCTGATGCCAACAGCCTGATCCCACTCTCGTTAAGGTTGACGCTATCATTCTGGAATAGGCTCCCCCTTCCCCAGAATATTGCCCAGTTCCTTACAAATCAAAAACGCTTCTCCCTGTACCATTGCCTCATTCATGCAATGAGACTCCAGAGCTATGACACTGTATGTGGAACAAGGAGCTCTTCTGAAAATGCTACCCTAGAGGTTCTGGATTTGAGCTTTCTACCTAATAGCCTAAATTTGACTTCCAGAATCTCCCTCTCAAATTTTCCTATTGGTACTCACATGTACCAAGACAGTTAGATCCTCCCCACCACTATCTAAAATCGTATCTAGGTGACACATGAGGTCTGCCAGCTTCGCACCAGGCAGGCAAGTGACCAGGCAATTCTCATATCCACTAGCCACCCAACAATCTACATGCCTAATAATCGAGTCACCAACTACAACAGCCATCCTAACCCTCCCTCCTAGCTAGAAGCTCCTGGAAACACATCCTTCATGCAAGTGGATATTGTATCTCCTGGTAGGCTGGTCCTGGCTACAGGATAACTTCCAGATTCACCAGGATGATTCTCTTCTTTTAGAAGACCTTCCTTCTCCAAAGCAACACAGGGGGTCTCAGACTGGAGGTGGGAAACAAATTCAGTTTTTACACATATAAGTTGATTTTACGCAGATAAACAATGATTTTTTTATGCGTGTAAGTAATGAAAAAAATGGAATAGTGAGAAAACCCCCTAAAATAGTTTTTAAAAACCTAGATGAAAAAATTGGGGGAGGTATCCCCACATCTAAACTGAGAGCAACAGCATAGCTGAGCTCTTCTAATTTTTGAAATTGCTGGCTCCTGTACTGTACACTGCTAGACCTTGACACAGATTTCAAAATGCTGGCCACCATCGGAAAAGTTGTGGTGGCTACAAAGTTTTAAGCTAAGTATTCCTATTGTGGAGATTGCTAGGGAGCTTTTGTTAATTGTATAAATAAGTACTCTAATTATAGCTAAGGAGGTATTTTTATGCCAATGATAAACAGTATCTTTATAGACTGTAGCTTTTGAAGAAAATTTGGGTCTACTGAGGCTTTTTCCTCTTTATAATGTTATAATGCTGTTTTTGAGAGAAGTGTGAGGATTTTTTTGTTTGGTTTAGTTTACCTAAAAATTACATGCATAAATGTATTTGATGTCAGTTAGCTCCACTAATTGATTATTAGCACCCAATTAGCGCAAATTGGCTTGTTATTCAATTAAATTGCATGAAGAAACTGTGCACATGCCAAAAGTTTTGCACATAATTTTGAACGCCATATCTAGAATTAGGCTAGTAAGAATATACCTAGCATGTAGAAATTATGGCTCACATGCCAATACATCAGAAACCAAAGGGGCCCTTTTACTAAGTCGCGTGTCTATACACGCCCAGTGCGCTCCAAAATGGACTTACCACCCAGCTACTGTGTGCCTTTTGCAGTTATTTCATTTTGGGGGCGCGTCCAATACACGCATCCAAAAAATAATTTTTATTTTCGGACATACGTTTTGAACACTCACCAAATAGCATTTTATGTGCGTAGGTCATTACCGCCCGGTTACCATGTGAGTCTTTACCACTAGGTCAATGGCTGGTGGTAAGGTGGCAGACCCAAAACAGACATGCGGCAATTTTGAATTTGCTGCACGTCCATTTTAAGCAAAAATTTTTAAAAGGCCTTTTTAACAGGCGCACTGAAAAATGGATCGGCACAAACCCCAAACCCGCACCTACACTACCACAAACCATTTGTCAGCACACCTTAATAAAAGGACCCCAAAGTGAATTTCTATTTCTAGAAATGTGTCAGTGCTTTTTTTTTTTTTTTATCATAAGGGAAAAAGCTGACCAGGGGACTTTTCCAACACTTTTAAAGTCCATTTCCCTTACAGATCCAGTAAGCCTGGAGGTACAAGGCACCCAAAGAGCCAAGTTGATACCAAGTATGCCCTAAATCTCTCCAATGTCATTTTGATGTTATTGGGTTCAAACAGTTCTTTTTATATCCTATTACCTCATGAACATAATTATGTTAAAGAAACTCCTTCACCCTTGACCTTTTTCTGGAGAATAATAGGCAGTCAGATATAACTGTTTCATGTAGTTAACATTTCTTTATATTCATCCGATCTGATGAAGAAGGGCAACCTTCGAAAGCTAATCAAGAAATGTATTAAGTTATGTCCAATAAAAAGGTATCATCTTATTTTCTTTTCCATGTTTTATTTCTATTGATTACCTCTATATTCAAAAAAAATCAAGCATGCACTCTGTATATTTTAATTTTCGTGACACCTATATATCATTTAGTATTTTTATAATTTTTATAGGAACCATAAAAGTCCCTTTGGATGCCTTTGTTAAACTGATAAAATAACTTCTGCTTCAACATTTTTGTACAGGAAAATGGCTCTGTTCCAAGCAGAAGCATATTCAGTCTATACAGATATAAAACTCTGCTATGATTTATGTCTGAAAAACAGCTAAGTGCTGAGTAATATATTAAACTTTGGGAACATAATGCAAGGTTCAGTAATCATATTACATAAATCAATTATTTAGACACAGCAGCTGATTGGCTGATTAAAGAGTAATGATTTTTAGAAATGCTTATCAAATGAAATATGAACCATGTTTACCATAGTCAATGTTTAATGATATTGTTAGCATGAAGGTAATAATTATAGGCAGAGAGCTTTATTGATAACAGATAATAAATCCTCCCAGTTTATTTCTTCAGACTGATTATTTCTACACCATACTAAGCATATTCATATGGAACTACAGTATTGATCAATTATCCTATTAAAGCATGCTCTGCTTCGTGTGTTGACTAACAAAATATATCATAACTGATTATACAATTATATTTATTACATATTTCTGCCTTAATCTAGTGCATCTTATACTGTTGAGGGATAATTGGATTTTCAGGGGCCCTTTTACTAAGCCATGTAAGCATCTACGTGCGCCAAAATGGAGTTATTGCCCGGCTACCGCAAGGCTCTTGTGGTAATTTCATTTTTGGCGCGTGCCTATACATGTATCTGAAAAATATTTTTTTTATTTTTGGACGCACATAAAATGGATGATTGCCAAGTGGCATTTGACACACGTAGGTCATTACCACCCGGATTCTTTACCACTAGGTCAATGGCTGGCGGTAAGGTTGCAGACCCAAAATGGACACACAACAATTTTGATTTTGCTACATGTCCATTTTCTGGAACAAAAGAGGCCTTTTTCACAGGCGCGCTGAAAAATGGATTGTTGCTCGCCCAAACCCCGCACCTATACTACCGCAACCCATTTTTCAGCGCACCTTAGTAAAAGGAGCCCTCAATTAATAATATTTTTTGCATGGAGGGCTAATGTACTACAGTTTAGTGATTTTGGTAGGCCATTGAAAGTAACTTAATATTACCACACATGAAAATTAAATTGCCAATACTGTACAATGAACTAAGATAACAATATACAAAAATATCACCTGGTATCCTGCAATGCATGAAAATATCACCACGTATCCTACTCACCAAGAGCAAAGTCTGAATTGTAAGGAAAAATAAGTGTGTCAATTTGACCAAGCTATAGCACCAACTTAATCAGGGATAAATTACATTCTCAAGACAAATATAGAAGCTTGGCCATCCGAGGTACTTGTAGTCATTGCTGCTATAAAAATGAGGAGAGTGACTTGAGGGGGAAAAAAAGAGAAGAAGGAAACAGATAAAGTAGAAGAGAAGCGATAGAGAAGAGGACAGGATAATGATACAAAGGGGACCTTCTCAACCTGAGCAACTGGATTTGGAAGTTGCACCAGAAGCAGAAAACAGAGCAAAGAGACCACTATCCTGTTTCAGTGCCAAGAACAGTCTCCTTTTTTTCAGAGGGAGGTCTAGAAACACTACTTACCATTATTCAGGGACAAATCCAACATGAGGTCAGCAGCAGCAAAGAACAAGTTGTATAATAAAATAGTCACAGCTTTCACCAGTTTAGGAGTGTCCTTGTATACTGAAGACTGGTGCAGATAACTAGTCGAAAAGATAACATCTAGAAAACTGATGTATCATGCCAAGGCTGTGGGAGAGAGACCAGTCTGTCCACATCTGTGCAAGTAAGGAAAGGCCAAAAACTATCCTGACAAAGTAGCAGGTCAAAAGTATAAAACTTGGTTCTGCGCTGCCTATAAGATCTCCTCTATAGTGGTGCTTACTGAGGGCTGATTCATTTATATTTTCATTTTTTTCTCTTTCACTGCTTGTCCTTTTTCTCGCCTACATTTCTCACTTTTTCCTCTCTTCCTTCTGTTACTCTTTCTACCGTCTACCTTTGCTGCTGTAATCAGATAACTAAAAAAAAAAAAAGCAAAACCTGATAAAAGACAAATGCATATTCTGTAGCACTGAATAGAAATGGTCACATAACTTATTATTAAGTATGATGTGCTTATATCAGAAAAAATATATATTTAGAAAGGCACAATAAGGTGGCATATCTCATGCACTGGAAGGTATCTAACCACTATAAGATGCTGTGCCAGAATAATAATAAGATCATGACCTAAAGCGAACTGTTGAGGATGATGGTGATGATGATCTGATTACCAGGGACATTCCTATTCCCACAGATAAAAAACGTAATGCAAGAAAGCCAGACATTGTGGTAAGGAAGAAAAACACAAGAACAGCACCAAGGAACCAAAGCGGGACAGATTCAAACAAGCAGCGACATGAACAACCCGAGCCATAAACACTAGAGATAAAAAATCTGTTGTTTTTTAAATTCTTTTTTTATCGTGTGTATTTTCTTGTTTTGCGTAAAACACCCTAGTGGAAGTAAGACTGGCAGGGCAACAGATCTAAACAAGCAACAGCTAGAATGGTACTAGTATCAGTACAGCAGGGCACTGAACCAATAGTGCAGGCCAGGGGGCACACTGAGCAGAAACAGAGGGGCAGGGGGAGATTTCTCTTTTTATTTTTTTCTCTGTATGGCTAACAAATGGGCAGATGATTGAAAGCCCCGTGCTGCTCCAAACAGCGCTTTAAAAATAGCCGCTGGCCAGTTAAGTTATAGCAGTTAAAGGTAGGACTGTTATTTCTGTGATCCCATTTAACCACTAATCTTATCTAGTCTGATGCCGAATATCCATGCCTAACCATATAAGTCACATAATATAGCTGGTTTAGTAATAGGCACTTACCAAGCATATTCAGTAGTAGATAACTGATTTCTCACTAAATCTTCATGGTTAGCCGCAAATGCTATTTAACTGGTCAGTGGCCATTTCTGGCTGGTTAAATAGTGCTGAACATCAGAGGGAACGTTTATTATGACCAGAAAAGACCGTAGGTCTGCTTAAAACAAATCCTCAAAAGATGGTAGAAATTCAGAAAATAGACTCTGACTCAAAATAGTTCTGTGTTTCAGCGCTATGCACCTGCATCACAAGTCAACAATGCTCTGAATGATTTAAAACAGATGTGATTGTGGTAGTGGGTTGGGTAATCTTCAACGGGAAATAATCGGTATAAATACTTTCATTCATATAGAGGTTCACACTGTATTTTCTCAGAACTCTAGTGAAAGGTCCATGCTATTTAAATTTTATAACAGGGCTCTCTGGATTGTATTGGAAGATATCAGTCCTCTTTACGTATACTCTATCACAGGACCATCTTAAGAGCTTAGGAAGCTCAGCCAGGAAGGTATGGTTCAGACAAGAGAAATTAAAAGTTCATGGCTGGGGAAAGATAGGGAGGCCTAGAGCAGGAAGAAGCAGACCTTCAAAGTATTCCAATAAAACATAAGTTTAAAGGACGAGAGGAGAAGCCATGAGATGGAAAAGCTTTTATCTTCCAAATTCTGTACACATTGTCGGGTCAATATTCAAAACTATTTAACCTGCCAGGAATGGCTCCTGGCTGGTTAAATAGCCTTTTAGTGCCTAACCGCTGATATTCAGCAAGATATACAATAAGTGACTGTCTCCTGCTGAATTAGTGGCTAGATGCTAACCAGCCATAATCGCACTACATAGTCAGTTAGGTGTGGACATTCAGCACCAAACCAACTATGTTTAGCGGTTAATACAGGCCACATAAATAGCAGGCCTATCTTTAACTGCTAAGCACTTAACTGGTTAGGGCTGAATATCAGCTTAATAAATTAAGCTGCAGTGGTCAAAAATGAAACTGGATATTCAATGCCAGTAGCCAGATATGGTCCGGCATTGAATATCCAGTCTGACCGCAGGCATTGGGCAGTCACTGCTCAGCCCAATGTCAGCTGAATATCGGGGGATGTGATTCTTCTGTGTTTGGTAGGAACCAGACCCTTTTGTTTACTACTGAACTGCAAGCTGCTTAATGTATACTTCTGAGCTAACAAGTCTGTGAGATGAACAAGTTTCTGTATTTTTTTTTCCTTTTTGAGCCACATTTCAAGAGGGTTTTTTTTTTCACATGATCTGGCTATGTTTCTGAAGGCCCTTCACCCTATTCCTGTTCACATTATCACAGGGACCTAGGATAATAGGACAGGAAGGTGCCTAATTTTAGCCTATTTAATAAAGACACATACGAGGAAATTCTATATATGGCACCTAAAAAATTGGCACTGAAATCAGTGCCTAATGCCAGTTATAGAATCTGCTTAGTTGATATCTCAGTGCCTAAATCTATGTGCATATTTACACCAGCAAAAATATGATATAAATCCCAGTGTGTAGATTTACATGCAGTGGGCCATATTCTATAACTGTGTGTGCAAATTTCAGAATGCCCATTTCCCTGTCCATAATCATGCCCCTTGTTGCCTGCACATGTTAGAAGTTTGGCGCACTTTGTTACAGAATATGCTTAGTGAGTTATACACCTAGTGCCAATTTATGTTCATTATCGCTTGTTAAGTGCTGTTATCAGTGCTCATTAGCTTGTGAAGCTAATCAAATTGTTATAGAATCTGCACGATCTCTAGGCACACTATATAGATTCCGGAGGATAGACTTCTGATATTCAAAATTATTTTATTGGGCAGGCGAGGCTCCTGCCCAGTTAAATTGCTTGGAACCACCCAATCATAGATATTCAGTGGCATTTAACTGGGCAATGCTGCTGAATATTGGCACTGACCAGCCATGTTTAAAATGGGCAGGTCAGGGGTGGTACAGGGGGGAGGAGTTTGGGAGAAGTCAGTAGTTATGTGGGTGCCAGCATCTGCATAACTATCAAGCAAATTTAGGACAGCTTCAAAACTTCCTGCCCCCACCACCCCCGCTGGACCACCAGGACTTCTAGGTAAGCCTGGGGTGTGGGAGGGAGTTCCATTCTTGCTGGGGGAGTGGGTACCAGAAGCAAGGAGGGGTTCAGGTGGGTGGGAGGGGGTCAGAAGTGCGGACACTCTGGAGAGTGGGAGGGGGATTAGAAGGGCTGAACAATGTCAAAAGTTATGCGGATCTCGGATGATATCCAGGGCTAATGTAGGCAGCAGCAGTCAGCATTTAAACAACATCACCAGCTGAATATTGTCCAGGTAGGTTCCTATGTGCAATAACTGAGAATAGATTGAAGGCATGTACATTATGCTTGTTTGAAAACAAGTGTAAATGTTTGCATGAATAACATGCATGTGCATGCATATTATATAAAGTACATGTGTAATTCTTGACTCTGCCCATGATCTACCCAAACTCATCCCCTGAGCATGCTTACTGTACAAGTATGTGCCAACTTTCACTGTGCATAGGCATGACCTAATAATGTTTCCATGTTTTTTGTTTTGTTTTGTTCCAGATTGAGCATCATGAAGATTGCACTCTCTTTGGAAAGGAGGGTGTATTATCCCCCAGATTCTATATAGGGTGCCTAGAATTGCATGCCCAAATTTGGATGTGCACCTAAGATGTGTGAGCAAATTAATTGAGAAACGAGTCTTTAACTATCGATAATTGGGTGCTAACAACCAATTATTGAAGATAGTTGGCACATTAAAATTTCCACATGCATCTGGCTGCACACTATTCTATAAGGCATTGTGCCTAACTCTACTAGCACAGAACTCAAAAGGAGACAAGGCCATCCATGGGTGTATCAGAAGCATTCCGAAAAGTTATGAACATAATTATAGAATACTGCCTCAACGTACATAACTTGTGCGCCAACATTTAAACCAGGTTTCAGAAGGCATAAATCTGGAGCCTAAGGTTAGGCATGGGAATCAGCACTGAACACACACTTAACAGAATCGTGCTTAACACCAGATTTTAGCAGACATAAATTTGGTGCCTAGAGTTAGGCATTAGAATTGGCACTTAATAGAATTAGGCTTAGCACTGATTTTTTTCTGATGCCGAATTTTGAGCGCCATTTATAAAATTCCCTTTTCTTAAAGAGCGTTCACTGTGAGAAAGAGAGTGAACTCTGCTTAAACAGTGGGCACTCTTTTACTGATAGTGTGCGCTTGCATGTACCATCACATGTGCATGCAATATCGTGAAAGAATATGCACTTGTTAAGAAGAGTGTGTCCTCTTTACACATAGTACACACTTTAAGAAGAGTGTGTATTATTATCGGCGAATGACATTGCCTTGCAAATGACAGCCAATCCCTATTAATTTTATGAGCATAAAGTAGTGCAAATACAGTTTATAAAGTTACTTTATCTAAGGGAAATTATATAATTACGCACCGGTATTTACATACACATTGCTCACATAAAGGACAAAATAGCGCTGTTTTCTAATGGCATACATAAATGCTGTAATATGTAACTCCAAGGGGTGTATGTGTGTCAGGACTGGGGTGTTCCCACTAACACATGTGGAGTGGTATTTTTGATATGACATCTAAGTTCAATTTTAGACATTTTGTGAAAAACATCCAAAACTCCAGTAGCGAACATGGCCATTTTCAAACCAGAAAAACATTCCACTTTTTGTTTCAAAACTTTTTATGTATATATTTATTAGGACACATATACCAAACAAATGGATCTAAGTGGTATACAGTTTATTAAGTAAAATTGTGAATTATAAGGAATGGCATTATAAGATAGAACAGCACAACATTCACACCAAAGTAAACCATTTGGCTTATGTATTCTTGGTTTCTCCCATAGGCAGATCAATCCTGTAGTCAGGCTTCCTCCCTCCCTCACTCAAGGTGGAAAGGACAGCTGAAAAAAATGAGTCTTCAATAGTGATTTAAACTTTATAAAGGATTGTTCATTACAGATCTGACTAGGAAGGTTATTCCATAGTCTTGGGGATAGGAAATAAAACACGCTATGCCTCATTGATTCATTGTGGGCATGCTTACGATGGGGGATTACCAATTTATTGGAGTCCAAAGAGTGAAGGATATTGGTGGGCATATAAAAAATAGTTTTAGACAGCAAGTAATAAGGAAATCCTAGATAGTAAGCCTTATCAGTAAGTATTAGATGTTATTATGCTCAGTGCATCTATATTTTAGGACCATATTGGGGAAAAAAAACAAAAATCCAAGGGAAAAATGCACAAAAACAAGCCATTGGGATGTATGAGGGGGCAAGTATTCTTAGTAGACTAGCCACCAGGCATCCCAGCAGAGCAGTGGGGCACTATAGGGGACACTGCTGTGGACTTCACATAAAAGGTCCCAGATACACATCTCATCTTTATTTATTTATGTATTTATTTGTTGCATTTGTACCCCACATTTTCCCACCTATTTGGAGGCTCAATGTGTCTTATATAATACTGGTGGCGTTCGCCAAGACCGGTTGAGAAGCAAGTACAATGTGATGTTGTGGTCGAGTTAGGTTCTGGTGAACCCTTCAAAACCCATCAAAAGACATCTGTGCCCAATTGTACAATAGCCCTTATACCTTCATACACCATGGGTACAATAGGTATTTAGATTTTTTGTTTTGCTCTTTTCTTTGGAGGTTTCACACATTCTACCATAAGTGTACCAGTTAGAGAGGGATATGGGCTTGGGTCCTCTTCTTAGAGTTCACTGCACTGACCACTAGGCTACATTTGGGACTTGTTTGCTGCTCTAATAGGAATAGTCATCTTATCTGAAGCTTTTATAAAGCCTGGTATGTACATATTAGGGAGCTGGGAGGGGGTCAGTGACCACTGGGGGAGTAAGGGGGGTTATGCTTTAATCCCTCCAGTGGTCATTTAGGGCATCTTTTGGTCACTTAGGGCCCTGTTTACTAAGATGCACTAACACTTTTAGGTCAGGCTAAAAATTAGCCCTCGCTAACCATGTAGATGCCCAGAGGAATATTATGGACATCTGCATGGTTAGCACGTGCTAATGCTTAACACACGCCGAAAGCACTAGATCACCTCTAGTGCAGCTTAGTAAACAGGACCCTTAGTCTTGATTGAAACAGGTCTAGCCAAAAATGTCTTAATTTTGGCCATGAGTGTTTTAATTTTATTCCATTATTGCAGAAAAATGTCTATCTTTTTGTGTCGCTCATGTCCCACCCAGAAACATATCACCAACATGCTCCCTTGAAATCTGGATGAATTGTGGAGCAAAACATCTAACATTTCCTTGACGTCAGAAGAAGGCAGAACACTGAGCGAAGGGAAGACTAGTAGAGATGTCGGGACCGCCGCCTCCTTCACTGACGCTATGGCGCGCCTTCGCTGCCGGACGGAGGTAAATTTCAAAGGGATCTTGTTGGGGGGGGGGGAGAAGAGGGCTGGCAGTTGGGACGTGGGAGGGCGAGGTAAGCATGGCGCATCGGGGCGCCCCCCCCAGAGGACGGCGCCCTCCTGCTGTGCTTACCTCGCTTACCGTGTTGGCACGGCCCTGGGGGGGGATGTCTAAAACCACAACTTGAATGTTTTTGAGAGAAAAATGTCCATCTGCCACCTTATGAATTCTTCTGATTTTTTTTTTTTGGAAAATGAGCACTTAACTTACGGAATACTATAAAATACATTTGCTCTTGTCATATTTATGCACCCACAGTTATACCAGATCTATTACTGGTGTAACTGAAGGTGTGTACATTTTTGGCATGCCGATGCTGACTTGTGCTGATATTCCATAATAAACGCAGGGTGCCCAGATGCTGTATCTTAATACTACTATTACTACTACTACTTAACATTTCTAAAGCGCTACTAGGGTTACGCAGCGCTGTACAATTTAACATTGAAGGACAGTCCCTGCTCAAGGAGCTTACAATCTAAAAGACAGGTGTACAATCTAAAGACAATCTAAACAATCTAAAGAATAGGCCACTCTCCATGTTTCATTGGCAAGTCTAAAAGGAGGTGTTCACTTATAGAATTGCCCCTTTATTTGCATTAAACTAGCACAATAAGCATAGGGGTTAATGTGTGGTTTACCACATGGTAATGACTAGCATAGAGCAAAATTTGCGTGTGTAAATATGGTCATATTCTGGATTTGTGCATGCAATTTAATTAGTCAACAAACCAATCAGTGTTGATAATGTTCTGAAATTAAAGTAGGAAGCCAAATGTATGGACTGGAATTATCTATCAGCCTGGGGAATCTTTATATGTTAAGTTGCTGGAAGAATTCAGAATTCATCCAACACAACTTTTAGTGTAGGTATGAAGAATATCATGAGATTCATGAAAGAGTGATTCACAATCTTAACAAAAATCTGGATGACTGCAAATCTGTAATCTTACAATTTTGAGGAGATTTGTGATTACAGTTGGATTAAATTATTTACTAATTATTCAGTTTCCACTGATGAGTAATTTACACAAATGGTTTATTTAACACTGCATATAAATAGGTGCAATTAGCACTGTTTTCCTACAATCTATATTTTCACTTCATTAACATTTAATGAAGCATTGTTGAACACTGCAAATAGCACCACCATTGACACAATCAGTTTCAGCTCAGAAAGCATTAGCTGTTGTTCGGAATTACAGGTATAACAACTTTGGTGTTTTAGTCCCATGTGTTCAGAGTTTCTCATCATAAAAAAGCCCAGCACAAGATGACAGAGAATCTAATCATCATGTCTTCAGTTTCTAATGTTATCCATTCTGTATATCACTTTTAAAACTGAAGGGCAATTGCAAGTGAGAGCATGCTCAGTTCTGTTATTTCCCATATGTCTTATAACAATGATGCAAATAATAGTATATATTAAGCCATTATAATACAGTATCTTGTGACAGTAGGTTATTTGTTTTCTGTGCTGAGTTCTACTTGTCTTTATTCAAATGTTAACAAAGGAAAACTCATTTCTGCCATTGTTGGACACCTACTTTAACTGAAGAACTACCATTTTTACAGGTTTTTTTTTTCCTTCTCTTGTCTCTTGTCAAACACTAAATTTTATCCTTTTTTTTTTGTAAAGCAGCTTTTGCATTACCTTTTTATTCGAATCAAATTGGCTTAACAGCTTCATCTACTTCCTTGATGCAGCCATAAGATTGTCTTATTCAGGAATACATCTGGTCAATTAGTTCCTGGATAGATAGCTAAGTTTTTATTATCCATCCTTCTGCATCTGCTTTATTTGATTTTGGATCCCTATCTAGACATGTAATTGCTTGTCAGAGACCTCAATTGACTCTTGGAGTTTTTCCTGAACTTGTTGTATGTTTTAAGCTCCTACCTTGATTTGCTTTGATTGTTTTCCATGATATCTACCAGTAATTGAGCAATGATTGGAACTCATCATAGCTTCTTTTCCCTTGAGCAACTCGTAGAAATTATGGTATACGATGATTCTAAATCCTTTCCTGCTACGGTGTTTGATACTTTTGTGCTCAGTGAAATTTGGATATTATTTTTCACAATACCTGAGTCAAACAATAAAAACAAATATTTCACATTTGTATTTTGGAAGTCTATGCATCATTGTTTTTAAACAATCATAATTTTTCATCAGTGCTCAGCATTTATGCATTTCCTTAGCATGTTTCTGATAATCCTCTTTTAATTAGAGTAAATGTAAATGTTGCAAATTGTTGTTATTGTTTTTTTTTAAGTTCTTTGCCCATTTTCTGAAGTTATACTAAGGATTGTAGCCACTTATCTATTTATCCTAACTGACTTTGTACCACCCATCTTGTCCCCATTTATATCAGCACTTTGCCCCTCGGCTACATGGTAAGCTGTGTTGTAGAAATACATTAGCATCATATCTATGTGATTTAAATGTTCTAATGCTTATTAGATGTTTCATTAGTATTACAGGTATATCTCTCTTATTTGAATTCCAGTGCTGTTAAATGTATATTACTATTAATCATTTCTATAGCTCTACTAGATGTACGTAGTGCTGTACACATTACATGCAGGTACTTTCTCTGTCTCTAGAGGGCTCACAATCTAAGCTTTGGTACCTGGGACAATGGAGGGTTAAGTGACTTGCCCAAGCTGTACTGGGAATTGAACCCAGTTCCCTGGCATCAAAGTCCATCTGTAACTGGCTGTACTCAATTAATTGTAGCAACAACTGCCATCGGACCAGCCAAAATTTTATTTGGATTTGCTCACACCTTTTTCAGTAGTAGATCAAGGTGAGTTACATTCAAGTACACTGGGCATTTCTCTGTCCCTGAAGGGCTCACAATCTAATTTTTGTACTTGAGGCAATGGAAGGTTGTGACTTGCCCAAGACCACAAGAAGCAACAGTGGGATCTGACCATTGCTCTAACCAGTGCTCTAACCACTAGGCCATTGTACTTTTGATACAGTTTCATGATAGTCCTATTATTACATTTTAATACCTTATTTATTGTATTCATGTTTATATTTGGCCATTTTTACTATTGTTATGCTATTAACAAAATAGTGAGTTTTATGTTAAACTGTACCTGCTGTACACTGCCTTGGGTGAATCTCTTTATAAAGGTGATTAATAAATTCCAAATAATAAAATAAATCAGTACATGATATCTTTAAGGTGAACTATTTTTCTTGTGCTATTTTACTTCATATCCCATTTTAGAGTAGATTTTGTAAATGGCACCCAAATTTAGGCACTGAAAATAATGTGCAGAGTGCTAGTCTATAAATGGTTCTCCAAGTTGGTTGCTATTTATCGAATAGCATGTAAAGCCAGGATCAGTGCACAATTTTGAGCATGAGGATGTCCACCAACAGAAATCTGGTGTAAATCTTGGCATGCAAGTTAGACACAGATCCCCCAAATTCTATAATACTGTGCACATCGTTAGTGCATACCCCGACTCCAATAGACATACCCACTTTTGAATTGTACCCTAGATGGCGCTGTTCCCTTAAAAATGTCCAGGATGTCCGGGTAGGCCACTAGAGGGCGCTAGGAGAGTAGGTGGAAGTCGCTAGGACCGGGGAGAGTCCTGGGATGGCTACAGGTGCAGGCGGTTATGGGCTGGGTCCTGTTTAGCTATTAACCACTTTATACCCCACCTGAGTGAGGGGGAAAGGAAAAGAAGAGAGCTGGTAGCTGAAGAAAGGGAATCCCCCTGGAAAGAACTGGCTAAACCCTATGGACTTGTGGTGGACTGTGTGCTCAAGGAAGAAAAACAGGCTGGGGTAAGAAGTCCCTAAAGCATTAGTATTGGACTGTGCAGCCTCAGTACTTAGAGGAACTGAGTGTTCAAAGAAAGGACTGGGTTTCCAAGGAAGGAAGGACTGGGTGTCCAAAGAAGAAGTAGAGCTGTGTGTCCCAGTACTGAGAAGTAGGGTGCAAAGCCTGGGGCTAGAAGTCCTCAAAGTATTGAGATTAGTGCTGAGCCCAGGAATCTGTGGGGAGGCTCAGTATGAAGATATGTAAATGTATAAAGTATTTCAGCTAGAAGAACTGTGCCAGGGGCTGGAATAGGGTTACCATTCGTCCGGATTTCCCCGGACATGTCCTCTTTTTGAGGGCGCCATGGGGAGTCCGGGCGGATTTCCACATTTCCACGATTTGTCCGGGTTTCATGACATCGGGACTCGCGGGATCATCATCATCAGTCACTGACTCTTCTGATGCGCCGGCCGACGCAGGCAGGCTACACAGGCAGCGTCTGCGTATGTGCGTGACAGCCAGTGCCTGCCTGCCTGCCTGAAGATCAGCTGATGATGACGCTGCATGGCACGCAGGCGCAGTTCCTGCTGTACTGCAGCTTGCCGCTTCTGAGCCCGCCATAAAGTCGACGACGACGAGGGAGGCTGCAGCGTGAGCGTCTCTGGTGGAGTCTGGACGGCTCACGGCTGGAGTCCACTGTCCGGAGCGAGTGGAGTCGGTGACACGGGGCCGAGCCACCCCCGGCCCGCCCGCTGGCACCGAGAGCCCGGCTCGCCGCTTGCGCATGTTCTGGTCCAAATGCTCCGAGTCCAGCCTGTTGTGGCGCCTGTGGAGAAGCCGAGGAGCGAGTGCGGGGGGCGGCGGTCTGGAGCCGCGATCCCGGTCTGGCGGCTGCTGCTGCGGGGGTGAGTCGGTGTGGCGCGGTGCATGCATGTGGCGGGACTTGGGAGCTGCAGGAGCTGTGGTCTTTGGTGTCTGTCTCTGACTCTGTGCCCCGCCTGGCCCTGGGCCTCCCCTTGCTGCCCTTCTAGATGCATAACTTGGCTGAGCTGCTGGACCTGAGGTAAATAATACTGTTGTAGGAAGATTTGCGATCTTTAAAATTCGGAGGGGGGAAGGGACTGGACCCTAGAACTTGAAGAAGGAAGGGAGGGACAGAGGGGGCGGGGGGGCCTGGAACTTGAAGGGAGAGAGAGAGAGAGGGGGGCCCTGGAATTCAGAGGGAGGGGGGAACTGCGAAGGACGGGGACTGGAACTGTCTGGGAGGGGAGGGGGAGGGGAATGCTGCATCACCTGTAAAAAAAAAAAATTTCAGCACCCCCCAATGCTGCATTATGCTAGAAATAAGAAGTGGATTTTCCAAGACAGTCCATGTGGCTTTCACCTGCAGTACTGATTCAGCACTCATCCCCTTCGTAATCCTAGTTCTGTCTATTAGCTTTTTCTTTTAGGAAATTATTGAAACCTTTTTAAAACCCTGTGCTAACTGTTTTGCCACACATTCTCTGGCAACAAATTCCACGTTGTGAGTGAAGAACGTAATTACATGTTGTAAGTGAAGAAATATTTTCTCCAGTTTGTTTTAAATTTACTACTCAGTAGTTTTGTTATGATCCCCTAGGCGGCGGCCTTGTATTTTTGGAAATAGTACATAAGTACATAAGTACATAAGTAGTGCCATACTGGGAAAGACCAAAGGTCCATCTAGCCCAGCATCCTGTCACCGACAGTGGCCAATCCAGGTCAAGGGCACCTGGCACGCTCCCCAAACGTAAAAACATTCCAGACAAGTTATACCTAAAAATGCGGAATTTTTCCAAGTCCATTTAATAGCGGTCTATGGACTTGTCCTTTAGGAATCTATCTAACCCCTTTTTAAACTCCGTCAAGCTAACCGCCCCTACCACGTTCTCCTGCAACGAATTCCAGAGTCTAATTACACGTTGGGTGAAGAAAAATTTTCTCCGATTCATTTTAAATTTACCACACTGTAGCTTCAACTCATGCCCTCTAGTCCTAGTATTTTTGGATAGCGTGAACAGTCGCTTCACATCCACCCGATCCATTCCACTCATTATTTTATACACTTCTATCATATCTCCCCTCAGCCGTCTCTTCTCCAAGCTGAAAAGCCCTAGCCTTCTCAGCCTCTCTTCGTAGGAAAGTCGTCCCATCCCCACTATCATTTTCGTCGCCCTTCGCTGTACCTTTTCCAATTCTACTATATCTTTTTTGAGATACGGAGACCAGTACTGAACACAATACTCCAGGTGCGGTCGCACCATGGAGCGATACAACGGCATTATAACATCCGCACACCTGGACTCCATACCCTTCCTAATAACACCCAACATTCTATTCGCTTTCCTAGCCGCAGCAGCACACTGAGCAGAAGGTTTCAGCGTATCATCGACGACGACACCCAGATCCCTTTCTTGATCCGTAACTCCTAACGCGGAACCTTGCAAGACGTAGCTATAATTCGGGTTCCTCTTACCCACATGCATCACTTTGCACTTGTCAACATTGAACTTCATCTGCCACTTGCACGCCCATTCTCCCAGTCTCGCAAGGTCCTCCTGTAATCGTTCACATTCCTCCTGCGACTTGACGACCCTGAATAATTTTGTGTCATCGGCGAATTTAATTACCTCACTAGTTATTCCCATCTCTAGGTCATTTATAAATACATTAAAAAGCAACGGACCCAGCACAGACCCCTGCGGGACCCCCCTAACTACCCTCCTCCACTGAGAATACTGGCCACGCAATCCTACTCTCTGCTTCCTATCTTTCAACCAGTTCTTAATCCATAATAATACCCTACCTCCGATTCCATGACTCTGCAATTTCTTCAGGAGTCTTTCGTGCGGCACTTTGTCAAACGCCTTCTGAAAATCCAGATATACAATATCAACCGGCTCCCCATTGTCCACATGTTTGCTTACCCCCTCAAAAAAATGCATTAGATTGGTGAGGCAAGACTTCCCTTCACTAAATCCGTGCTGACTTTGTCTCATCAGTCCATGTTTTTGTATATGCTCTGCAATTTTATTCTTAATAATAGCCTCCACCATCTTGCCCGGCACCGACGTCAGACTCACCGGTCTATAATTTCCTGGATCTCCTCTGGAACCCTTCTTAAAAATCGGAGTAACATTGGCTACCCTCCAGTCTTCCGGTACTACACTCGATTTTAGGGACAGATTGCATATTTCTAACAGTAGCTCCGCAAGTTCATTTTTTAGTTCTATTAATACTCTGGGATGAATACCATCAGGTCCCGGTGATTTACTACTCTTCAGCTTGCTGAACTGACCCATTACATCCTCCAAGGTTACAGAGAATTTGTTTAGTTTCTCCGACTCCCCCGCTTCAAATATTCTTTCCGGCACCAGTGTACCCCCCAAATCCTCCTCGGTGAAGACCGAAGCAAAGAATTCATTTAATTTCTCCGCTACGGCTTTGTCCTCCTTGATCGCCCCTTTAACACCATTTTCGTCCAGCGGCCCAACCACTCATTATTTCATAGACCTCTATCATACCTCCCTTCAGCTGTCTCTTTTCCAAGGTGAAGAGCCCTAGCCGCTTTATCCTTTTTCTTCATAGGGAAGTCTGTCATCCTGTTTGCCATTTTTGTCACTCTTGTCTTCTCTATACCTTTTCTACTTCCGTTATATTTTTTTTTAGGTACGGTGACCAGAATTGCACTCAGTATTCAAGGTGCAGTTGCACAATGGAGTGATACAAAGGCATCCTAATATTCTCATTTTTGTTTTTCATTCCTAGTAGCTTAACAGACAAGGGGAGGGGGGAAGAAACTGGGAGACATTTTGGAACTGGGAATGAGGTTGAGCATGGGGGAGATATGCTGGATAAGAAGACAGGATGAAAGTGGAAGAGTGAACAGGGAAACATTGGGAATCCTGGACATACAAGGAATAGATATTACGGTTTTCTTGAAGTCTTGCATAGGGGGTGGGGTGGGGGTGGGGAAGGGGTGTGTCAGGGGGCGGGGTATGTGTCCTCTTTTTTCTTAGGGCAAATATGGTAACCCTAGGCTGGAATAAAGAATTGCCTGAATATGCTGTTGGTAAGATCTGTTTAATTTTGCCTGTGGAGAACCAGGTCACCCCGAGCGTGAAAGGATAACATGTTAATCTGCATATAATTTGCATACTGAGAACCAGCTCACCCTGAGTGAAAAAGGGGCCCAGGAGCTTGAGGTTGGATTGCTCAAGATGCTAGGAAGAGACTGGAATTCTGTTCAGAGGATACAGGCCAGTGAGGCCTGCTGGAGAGTGGTGGCAGAAGCCTCATTTCACAGTATGGATCTTTAGTTATTTATTTATTTATTTATTTATTTATTTGCAGTATTTGTATCCCACATTTTCCTACACACAAGCAGGCTCAATGTGGCTTACAAGACAATAATAAATAGGGTCAGGGAAGGGAGGGGTACATGTGTAAAATAAAAAACATAGTATGTAATAAAATCATTCTCTGAATCAATACAAAGCAGAGTCTAATGAGTAGCAGCAGTAGGATAGGCCCGACAAAACAAACTACTTTATAAAGTAGTGCTTAGCAATTTGTATGCAGAAATCAAACAAAATAAAACATAGAAAAGAAAATAAGATGATACCTTTTTTATTGGACATAACTTAAAACATTTCTTGATTAGCTTTTGAAGGTTGCCCTTCTTCATCAGATCAGAAATAAGCAAATGTGGTAGCAGATAGTATATATAAGTGAAACATCAAAGCATTACTTTGACAGTCTGACAGAGTGGGAGGGTGGGCACCTACCAACACCCATCCTGTTAGAATATCAATGAAATGCTTTGATGTCCCCATGCATACCCCCACCCTCCCACTCTGTCAGACTGTCAAAGTAATGCTTTGATGTTTCTCTTATATATACTATCTGCTACCACATTTGCTTATTTCCAATCTGACGAAGAAGGGCAACCTTCGAAAGCTAATCAAGAAATATATTAAGTTATGTCCAATAAAAAAGGTATCATCTTATTTTCTTTTCCATGTTTTGTTTTGTTTGATTTCTATTAATAACCTATGCAGAAATCCAAATGCCAATTAATGCCAATAATTGATTGTTGTCAGTACAGCAGAAGAACCCAAAAAGACCCTCACAGTTTCAAAGACACACAGACACCACACATCAAAGGTGACACAAAAATGGAAACTAAATAATGTTCACTGGAATAAAAACTTTATTCAAACACGTCCAAGACTCAACTTGAGTCATGTTTTGGCCAACACGGCCTGCACCAGGAGTCTTCCATAGGATGTTTTGACACTTCTAGTTTCCAAATTTTGCCAAACAAGCCAGTAAGGTAAACTTTACGTAATCAACAAAACAGTGAATGGCGTAAAATGCAGCCAAACAAATTAAGTATTCAAAATGTAGCCTACAGCAAGGTAGTCACTGGCAAAAGAGAAAACATACCTTGCTCTTATTGAGACAGACATGGGAAGCAACTGCTTGCCCTGGGATTTGTAGTTAGGAGTGTTGCCACGGTTTGGGTTTCTGCAAGGTACTCGTGACCTGGCTTGGCTACTGTTTGGAAAACAGGATACTGGGCTAGATGGACCATTGGTCTGATCCAATATGGCTACTCTTGTGTTCTTATGTTCTTATGAGTCTTGGATGTGTTTGAATAAAGTTTTTCTTGCAGTGAACATCGTCTAGTTTCCATTTTTGTGTCACCTTCGTTGTGTGGTGTGTGAATAATTGATTGCTAGCACCCAATTATTAGTGCTAATTGGCTCATTAGGCAATTTAGTGACCTTTACATGTCATAATATTGCAGAATATATGCATGCACAATTTAATTAGTGCCAGTAACTGCTTGTTAAAAAGTCAATTATTGATTCTAATTAGCTCATTATACAATTCAATTGCACATGAAAATTGGACATGTGCCCAAATTTGCGTGTGCAATTTTTATAGAATTTTGGGGTTAATGTGTAGTTTACCAAATGGTAATGATAACACATAGCAACGTTAAGAGACTTTGTGGTAATTTAGCATTTACCGCATGGGAAACCATATGTTAAGTAGTAGTAGTAGTAGTCAGTTCTTTCACCCAGATTTTATTTGCGTGTGCAAATCTGGTCATATTCTGGATTTGTGCATGCAACAAGCCAATCAGTGCTGATAATTGCCTATTAACAAGCAAATATTGACACTAATTGGCATTAAATAGAACTTACACGCACAACTGTATAAGTAATGTGAGTTGCATAGTTGGAAAAAGGGCGTGGTCATGTGTGTGGCATGGGTGGGTCATGGGCATTTCTAAAAACTTTGCACGTTGTTGTAGAATATGCTTGGTCTGCACCTAATTTAGGTGTAGGCATTTACAGCAAGTTTTACTTGGTATAACTGCCCACGACTAAATTTAGTCACATGGATGGGCACTAAGTGTATTCTATAAATCATGCCTAAATTTAGGTGTACTTTATAGAATGTGCCTAGGTGTATTTTCTTTTGGCACTGATTCTTTAGGCTTGAGATATAGAAACTAGCCCTTTATGTGTAGGGGGCATGGCATCGGTGAAGAGTGGGTATGAAAGTCATTTTGCGCTTACCATGCACTACCTGAGTAACATGGAGTTAAAGCAGGATCACTTACCATCTCCTAAATATGAGGCATTCAGTGCTTCCACTTTAACCTGGAAAAAGTACTACACACTAAGGTGGGGGTCAATATTTAGCAAGCGTTGCTCAGTATTTTGCTGATCGCCACCGGTGTTATGCCCAGAAATTCAATGCTGGGTGATGTCCGAGCTTCAAAATTAAATAAAGTTTGCAGTGCCAGCTAAAACATAGCCAGTTAAGTGCGACATTCAGCACTTAACTGATTATGGGACACTGCATAAAGATAGGACTTTTATGTGGTAAAGACAGATCTTGATACTGAGCTATCTACAGAGAACCAAGCAGTTTGCAATTGCAGGTCTCTGAGCCATAGGGAGAACAGAACACAGATAAAGTGACTGCTGTTCTGTGTTTGTATGTTAGTGCTGTCAGCATCAAAGAGACAGACAAATATTCTTTGAAAACAAAAAGCTGTGTGTGTAATTCTACAATCTGTCTTAGCTGGTACCAGCAACAACAAGATTTGAATGAATCTCTATGCTTGCATGTGTATGAAGAGACACACACAAAAAAAAGGCTTGCAGTGCTATCCTGGGTGGTTGTAAAAACAGAGGTTATGGTAATCACAATGTAAGAGGCAGAGAGAGAGACACACTGGACAGACTTTTCTATCCAGCTCCTGGAGAGGAAGAATGAGCACTGGGGAGGGGACTGCATAAGTGAAAGAATTAAGTAACAGTTAATATTTTTGTCTGGAAAAAAGAGAACATTTACATTAGAAAAACAGAATCCCTGTATGATGAAGTCTGTCTGTCTGTCTCTCTCTTTGATTCTTATAAACAGGGATACAGAAGGGGTGGAGGTATTAACTGAATGTCAATTCTAGGTTATGGATGGAAGCATGTTTCTGGCACAATGCACACAGTGTTCAACAGAGTAGAATACTGGCAACCAAGTGACAGCTCTGTCCTTGCACATATACTTGTGAGCAATCTGCTGCAGCTGCTACAAAAAGTATCCAATGGGTTGCCCTTGAGAAAGGAAATCAGAATAGATGTTGACCTTAACAGCTGAAGGGATAGCCACCTGTCTCTGTGGTACTGATACTCTGGTGGTGGTGGTGGTGGTGGGGAGGGGTGTTCTCTAGGACTAATAGGGAAGGGCTAGGTGTATAAGACTTATGCTTATCAGACTAATACCTGCCTGTGTCGCCTTACATTCTGCATATGCTTTTCAGAAATACCACTGAGGTATATAGCTAAGGAGAGCCATACCATTAAGGGGTTTAATTTTCAAAAGGGCCTATGTAGCATAATGGTTATTAGTGGAGTCTACCTCCCTTTGTGCCTTTAATTTTGCACTTAGATCTATGTGGCCTGTCACCTGCTCTGAAAACCTTCATTGAAGGCTGATAGGGTTTCTCATATGCAAATAATAATAATAATTTATTTTTGTACCCCATGCTTTCCCACTCATGGCAGGCTCAATGCAGCAACGGAGGTTTAAGTGACTTGCCCAGAGTCACAAGGAGCTGCCTGTGCCTGAAGTGGGAATTGAACTCAGTTCCTCAGGACCAAAGTCTACCACCCTAACCACTAGGCCACTCCTCCACACATAACACAGCGTTTAAATCGATTTCAAATTTCAAAATATGTATTTTTTAAAAAGTGGGGATGGGGTAGAAAAAGGACAGAATTAAAAAAAAAGGGAAGAACAAGTAAATATATTGTGGAATAGCTGAATAAAAAGAGATTTAGGGGGTTATTTTGGAAACCTTATTCAGAATTTCTGCATGGAAATTCTGACATTTACACATGAGAAAGACATCCCCTTGTAAATGGTGATTTTAGAAAGGGCTCAGTTTGCATGTGATGTCCATAATACACAGAAATTGCAAGAGGGTGTGAAGGGGCAGGGTTTGGGTATGGACTGCATGGGTCAAAAATCTACACATGTATCCCCCATTTCATAAAGGGGTTAGGTCCTAATCACCCTAATCCTATAAAAGGGATCTGTGCCTAAACTTTATTGAAGATGTGAAAAAGAGGGGTATAGAAATGGGCAGGTTCATGGGCTTAACAAGGACGTTCCTAAAATTTACACTCATTACTTTAGAATAACTGGGATCTACGCCTAATTTAGGTATGTTCATTTGTACCACGTTTCAGTGCCTAAAATTAGTCATGATTCCCAGGCATAAGTGCTATTCTATACAAAGTACCAAACTTTAAGTGTGTCCCGCTCTCTGTTGGAGTTCCTCAGGGATCTGTCCTTGGACCCCTTCTTTTTTCAATCTACATCTCTTCCCTGGGCTCGCTGATCTCATCTCATGGTTTCCAATATCATCTTTATGCTGATGACACCCAGCTTTATCTTTCCACACCAGACATCACTGCGGAAACCCAGGCCAAAGTATCGGCCTGCTTATCTTACATTGCTGCCTAGATGTCCAACCGCCACCTGAAACTGAACATGGCTAAGACCGAGCTTATCGTCTTTGCACCCAAACCCACTTCTCCTCTCCCTCCACTCTCTATCTCAGTTGATAACACCCTCATCCTTCCTGTCCCATCTGCCCGCAACCTCGGAGTCATCTTCGACTCCTCCCTCTCCTTCTCTGCGCATATCCATCAGATAGCCAAGACCTGTCGCTTCTTCCTCTTTAACATCAGCAAAATTCGCCCTTTCCTCTCTGAGCATACCACCCGAACACTCGTCCACTCTCTCATTACCTCTCACCTTGACTACTGCAACCTACTCCTCACTGGCCTCCCACTTAGCCATCTATCCCCCCCTTCAATCCGTTCAGAACTCTGCTGCACGTCTTATCTTCCGTCAGGACCGATATGCCCATATCACCCCTCTCCTCAAGTCACTTCACTGGCTTCCGATCAGGTACCGCATACAGTTCAAGCTTCTCCTACTTACCTACAAATGCACTCGATCTGCAGCCCCTCATTACCTCTCTACCCTCATCTCCTCTTACGTTCCTACCCGAAACCTCCGCTCACAGGTCAAATCCCTCCTCTCAGTACCCTTCTACACCACCGCCAACTCCAGGCTCCACCCTTTCTGCCTCGCCTCACCCTATGCTTGGAATAAACTCCCTGAGCCCATATGCCAAGCCCCCTCCCTGCCCATCTTCAAATCCTTACTCAAAGCCCACCTCTTCAATGTCGCACATAACTATTATACCTCCATTCAGGATATCTAGACTGCCCCAACTTGACATTTTGTCCTTTAGATTGTAAGCTCCTTTGAGCAGGGACTATCCTTCTTTGTTAAACTGTACAGCGCTGCGTAACCCTAGTAGCACTTTAGAAATGTTAAGTAGTAGTAGTAGTAGTCTTATAGAATAGCACTTTTTTATGGCTGATTTTCTGACACCATATACAGAATCTAGCTCAATACGTCCACATGGAAATTTACAGCTGGTCATTTTAGTCAGCCCTGTATTCTATAATTTACACGTGTAACTGTGAGCACCACCTATGCTATGGCGACATTGTCCATCTTTAAACTATGCACTATCACGACATCTAGACACCATTTTATTAAATGGCATGTGACAAGACTATTATGTATATACTAGTAAAAAAGGCCTGTTTCTGACACAAATGAAACGGGCGCTAGCAAGGTTTTCCTTGGAGTGTGTATGTTTGGGAGAGTGTATGTGAGAGTGACTGTTTGAGAGTCAGAGTGAAAGTGTGAGTGTGTGAGAGAGAGAGTGAGTCTGGGTGTGAGTGTGTTTGTGAGAGAGTGTGTGTGTGAGAATGAGAGTGTGTGCAAGTGTGTATGTGAGACACAGTGTGAGAGAGAGTGTGTGTATGAGACCAAGCGAGTGTGTGAGTGACTGTGTGGCACATAGAGAGTGAATGTGATACAGTGTGAGACAGAGTGTGTGAGAGTCAGAGTCAGAAAGACATTGTATATGAGAGAGAGAGTGTGAGCCGTGCCCTCCCAATCCATGGCCATCTGTCCCCTGCCCCCTCCATTCATCCTTTTCCAGCAATTCCCCTCTCTCCCTGAGCCCTGCCCTCCCAATCCATGGCCATCCATGTTTCTCTGTCACCTGCCCCCTCCATTCATCCCTATCCAGCATTTCCCCTCTCTGCCTGAGGCCTGCCCTGCAATCCATATCCATCCATGCCCATCTGACCCCTCCATTCATCCCTATCCAGCAATTCCCCTCTCCCTGAGTCCTGCTCTTCCAATCCATGCCCATCCATGCTCCTCTGTCACCTGGCCCCTCCATTTTTCCCTATCCAGCATTTCCCCTCTCTGCCTGAGGCCTGCCCTGCAATCCATATCCATCCATGCCCATCTGTCCGCTCCATTCATCCCTATCCAGAAATTCCCCTCTCCCTGAGTCCTGCCCTTCCAATCCATGCCCATCCATGCTCCTCTGTCACCTGGCCCCTCCATTCATCCCTATCCAGCATTTCCCCTCTCTGCCTGAGGCCTGCCCTGCAATCCATATCCATCCATGCCCATCTGTCCCCTCCATTCATCCCTATCCAGCAATTCCCCTCTCCCTGAGTCCTGCTCTTCCAATCCATGCCCATCCATGCTCCTCTGTCACCTGGCCCCTCCATTTTTCCCTATCCAGCATTTCCCCTCTCTGCCTGAGGCCTGCCCTGCAATCCATATCCATCCATGGCCATCTGTCCCCTCCATTCATCCCTATCCAGCAATTTCCCTCTCCCTGAGTCCTGCCCTTCCAATCCATGCTCATCTGTCACCTGGCCCCTCCATTTTTCCCTATCCAGCAATTGCCCTCTCTACCTGAGGCCTGCCCTGCAATCCATATCCATCCATGCCCATCTGTCCCCTCTATTCATCCCTATCCAGCAATTTCCCTCTCTCCCTTAGTCCTGCCCTCCCAATCCATGCCCATCCATGCTCCTCTGTCCCCTGGCCCCTTCATTCATCCATTTCCAGTAATTCCCCTCTCTCCCTGAGCCCTGCCCTCCCATTCCATGCCCATCCATGCTCCTCTGTCCCCTGCCGCCTCCATTCATCCTTTTCCAGCAAGTCCCCTCTCTCCCTTCCATGACCCCCCCCCCCTCGCATCCATGCTCCTCTCTCTCCCATGTCCCAGCCTGGCCCGCCCTCTTCTCCCCCCCCCCTTCGCATCCATGTCCCCCCCTTCGCATCCATGCATCCCCCCCCTTCGCATCCATGCATCCCTTTTTTTTTTCTTCTTCGTTTTAACTTTACCTCCGTGGCGGTTCGTGCAGCGAAACGTCAGGGAAGGAGGCGGCGCTCCCGACGTCTTGCTTTCCCTTCGCTGTCTCCCGCCTTCTTTTGAAGGCGGAACACAGCGAAGGGAAGGCTAGACGTCGGGAGTGCCGCCTCCTTCCCTGACGCTTCGCTTCCGGATTTGTTTGGTTTGTGGCGAGGGCGGGGCAAAGACGGCTGGCTGGCTTGAAGGCTTCACACCACGAATCCGGCGCGAACCCTTCAGCCTGGGAGTGACGTCAGATGGCTTCATGGCTTCAAGGCTTCAAGGCTTCAAGGCTTCAAGGCTTCAGGCTTCAGGCTTCAGGCTTCAAGGCTTCAAGGCTTCACAGAACGTTGTCCTCAGAACGTTGAGGGTGCGTTTTATTATATTAGATGTGTATACAACCACACATATATGACAATATTCTGGTCATTTACCTTTGGCATCTAAGTTCTGGCATCTTCTTGATAGAATTACTTCCTATGAAGGCAATTCTGTAATGGGGAATTTACTAAAGACACTGTTTATGACACCTATTTGAAATATATTCTGTAAGGAAAAGTAGGCTCCTATTTTCTGTTTGGAATTCTAGTGCAAATGCCAAAAATGCAATTATGATAAAGGAGCAAGCACATTAGCCCTATAGAAGGCGTAAATGTGAGTGCCTAGCCAGGAGCTGGAACCGCAGTTACAGTGTTCTATTATTACATTACAAGATAAGCATCACTATACTGGGACAAAGTGAAGGTCCTTCAAGCCCAGTACCTTGTTTCCAGCAGTGGCCAGTTCAGGTCACAAGTACCCAGTGAAACAGTAAAGCACTTTTACCACTCTCTGGAAATAAATTCCAGAGTTTTACACACTGAGTGAAGAAATATTTTCTCCAGTTTGTTTTAAGTTGCCCCCTAGTCCTCTCATTATTTTATAGACCTCTGTCATATTTCCCTTCAGCTGTCTCTTCTACAAGCTGAAGAGACCTAGCCTATTTAACCTTTTCTCATAGGGAAGTCATCCCATCCCCTTTATCATTTTCTTCACTCTTCTCTGTATCTTTTCGAATTCTGCTATATCTTATTTTGAGATGCAGTGACCAGAATTGCATACAGTCTTTGAGGTGTGCTCATACCATGGAGCAATACGAAGGCATTAAAATATGCTCAGTTTTGTTCTCCATTCCTTTCCAAATAATTCCTAATGTTCTAATTGCTTTCTTAGCTGCTGCTGCACATTGAGCAGAGGGTTTCAACATATTATCAATGATTACAGATTCTTTTCCTGGATGGTGACTCCTAATGTGGAACCTTGCATTATGTAGCTATAGTTTGGTTCTTTTTATGTGCCTCACTCATACTCTGCCAAAACTCTGACCATGCACATGCTCACCAGCATAATATATACTGTCAAATCATAATGTGAAGTTTTTCACTAGTAGGTATTTTGTAAGAGGCCACTTACTCATATGTAAGAATACAATACCACCATTTACAGTGGTGGAAATAAGTATTTGATCCCTTGCTGATTTTGTAAGTTTGCCCACTGACAAAGACATGAGCAGCCCATAATTGAAGGGTAGGTTATTGGTAACAGTGAGAGATAGCACATCACAAATTAAATCCGGAAAATCACATTGTGGAAAGTATATGAATTTATTTGCATTCTGCAGAGGGAAATAAGTATTTGATCCCCCACCAACCAGTAAGAGATCTGGCCCCTACAGACCAGGTAGATGCTCCAAATCAACTCGTTACCTGCATGACAGACAGCTGTCGGCAATGGTCACCTGTATGAAAGACACCTGTCCACAGACTCAGTGAATCAGTCAGACTCTAACCTCTACAAAATGGCCAAGAGCAAGGAGCTGTCTAAGGATGTCAGGGACAAGATCATACACCTGCACAAGGCTGGAATGGGCTACAAAACCATCAGTAAGACGCTGGGCGAGAAGGAGACAACTGTTGGTGCCATAGTAAGAAAATGGAAGAAGTACAAAATGACTGTCAATCGACAAAGATCTGGGGCTCCACGCAAAATCTCACCTCGTGGGGTATCCTTGATCATGAGGAAGGTTAGAAATCAGCCTACAACTACAAGGGGGGAACTTGTCAATGATCTCAAGGCAGCTGGGACCACTGTCACCACGAAAACCATTGGTAACACATTACGACATAACGGATTGCAATCCTGCAGTGCCCGCAAGGTCCCCCTGCTCCGGAAGGCACATGTGACGGCCCGTCTGAAGTTTGCCAGTGAACACCTGGATGATGCCGAGAGTGATTGGGAGAAGGTGCTGTGGTCAGATGAGACAAAAATTGAGCTCTTTGGCATGAACTCAACTCGCCGTGTTTGGAGGAAGAGAAATGCTGCCTATGACCCAAAGAACACCGTCCCCACTGTCAAGCATGGAGGTGGAAATGTTATGTTTTGGGGGTGTTTCTCTGCTAAGGGCACAGGACTACTTCACCGCATCAATGGGAGAATGGATGGGGCCATGTACCGTACAATTCTGAGTGACAACCTCCTTCCCTCCGCCAGGGCCTTAAAAATGGGTCGTGGCTGGGTCTTCCAGCACGACAATGACCCAAAACATACAGCCAAGGCAACAAAGGATTGGCTCAGGAAGAAGCACATTAGGGTCATGGAGTGGCCTAGCCAGTCACCAGACCTTAATCCCATTGAAAACTTATGGAGGGAGCTGAAGCTGCGAGTTGCCAAGCGACAGCCCAGAACTCTTAATGATTTAGAGATGATCTGCAAAGAGGAGTGGACCAAAATTCCTCCTGACATGTGTGCAAACCTCATCATCAACTACAGAAGACGTCTGACCGCTGTGCTTGCCAACAAGGGTTTTGCCACCAAGTATTAGGTCTTGTTTGCCAGAGGGATTAAATACTTATTTCCCTCTGCAGAATGCAAATAAATTCATATACTTTCCACAATGTGATTTTCCGGATTTAATTTGTGATGTGCTATCTCTCACTGTTACCAATAACCTACCCTTCAATTATGGGCTGCTCATGTCTTTGTCAGTGGGCAAACTTACAAAATCAGCAAGGGATCAAATACTTATTTCCACCACTGTATATGTCTTCTTGCCACCTACAACTAGGTAGCTCATTAAAGAACTATCTATCCCCTATAAGCCATAAGATTATACTGTCTAACATCTCCTGATTGCCCACCAAATCCCATTGCCCTATAGCTTTCCCTTTCAGATTATTATTGCAATGGGTTTTTTTTAATAATTCACTTTCTCATAATATCTTTTTATTATTTTGTCCTGACCTGAGAAGAGGGTGTTAGCTACCAAAATATTATGATATGTGCATTAGTCTAAAAAAAGATATCAAATATAAATTTTTGTTTTTAATTTGTTAACCTTCTTTTTCTATACATTTAAATAGATTAAAAGGGCAACCACATTATATTATCCAAAGTCTATAACGGTAGCACATTCTTTCTTAGCTTAATTAAGATTTTTTTCCATATGAACAATATCTCACTCTCAGTATTAGTTTTTTGTTGTTGCTTGGTTATTGTTTGGGTTTTTTTTTTTTTGTTGCTGTTGTTCTTTCCTAATCACAGCTGTGGAAGCTGTTGGGCTTAAAAGTAAGAAAATCTGGGCTGGATTTCTAGAAAGTACTATAGCACAATACAACAGATGCATACCCATTTACAGCTCCAACTTATCCTTTTTCCTTGGAAACAATGATTAATAATAGGACATCAGTTACAAATTATATTTTTGCAACTAGAAAAAATATAGTATACAGAAATGCATGACACTTGTTTCTCACACAAAGGGCTCTTAACTCCTGAAATTATAGCCTTTCACTCATGATTATCACCAGATATTTCAAATTTACTATTCAGTCACATAAAAAGGTTTATTGGGAACTATTCAGGAAATTTGGGCCTGAATTAAACATGTTTGGCCCAACTAGAAAGAAAAAAGAGCGATGACAGGCTGCCTTAGAGGCACTTGTACAAAGCTGTGGTAAAAAGTGGCCTTACTGCTCTCTTACACAGGTTTTCCCACATGCCAAGGCCATTTTTGTAGTAATTGCCATGGGATAACGTTGCCATTAGTGCATAGCCATTTAAAAAAAAAAATTACTATGTGATTATTTACTGCCACTAGTGGTAAGGGCTCACATGGTATTGATGTGTTAATATAGCTGCACTAACTGGAGAGCTACACTCTACAGCCCCAGGTACACCCCCTTCACAAAAAATCTTATTTTTTAGTGCACAGTGCACACACATTTGGTAGTTACCCCAGGACACATGAACGAGTCCCATGTTATTCCATCTTAAGATGTGATAGGCATAATGCAGTTTAGTAAAAAGGCCCTTTAGTAATCAAGGGTTGAATGATTTTCTGGCTAAGAGATTAGCTTTCCTGAGGCCTAAACAGTAGTACCTTGACAATGAATTGAAATATCAGAAGGAAAGAAGGGATAAATGACTGAATCAAAAAAAGGTATCTCTGAAAATCAAAATGGAGTATAGTGAGCAACTGTGTGCCTAGGTTCCATTATAGAACACAAGGGTAAATAACTATTAATGCACGTAAGCCTTCTAGGGGCAGGAAAAATACCCAGTGTACCTGTATGTAAATAACCTTGAGTTACAAGTGGAAAAGATATTAAGTAAATCCAAAACCCCTTTACAAATCCCTTCATTAAGCTATTTTCTGTACCAGTTTGAATTTCCTCTGCTTTGAGGTTGGCTATAATCCCTGTTAGATACATTACATTATGGGATTATATTCACAATAACCTTCATATTTCTATGTGGATCACATAAAAAAAGAACCAGAACAGATACCTGGGAATTTAATCCCCCCAAAAAATGTTCGTGCAATACAATGAAGCATCTTACTATGAAGTCAAGGGGCCAACTGTAGGTATATAGATGGGGAGAAGATGGGCTGGGATAAATAGATGAGTGGCTAAACTGGAATCAAATTATATGTATAGTTAAATCAGATATGAGGAATTGGTCTAAGGTACATGTATGTAGCAAGCTAGTCCAGGTGCAGAGTGAATGGATAGACAGTCATCACATTTATTAAAGGCTTCCTGAAGTAGAGGTAGTCTTGAGTTAGAGGTAGCCCCTCTAAAAGTAAGTTATAGAATGTGGGGGCTACTCTTGAGAAAAGTCACTAGTGGGTATTATATCATACAATTTCTTTTGATGAGGGTATAGATAGTGATGCTCCTTGAGAAAACCTTAGAAGTCTCAAAGGTATGTAGAGAGCTAACATTATATAAGTACTCTGACCACTTTTGTCTAAGGACCATAAAAATTAGACATAGGGGCTCATTTTTGAAAGATAAAAATGTCTAAAAAGTGGCATACAGCAGAATTTGGACATTTTTCTAGCCAAAATGTCCAAATTGTTATTTTTAAAACTCATTTTCCAGCTGTTTTCTATGCTGTTCATCTGCAGTGCATCCATATCTCAAGGGGACATGTTGGGGGCATGTTAAGGGCAGGATTTGGGTGTTTCTAACACCTTGAAGTTTTTCAACTATAATAGAACAAAACCAAAATGTCCATAACTAAAACTAAGATGTTTTGAGCTAGACCTGTTTTAATAACGACCAAGCCACAAAAAAGTGCCCTAAATGAGCCGAGGACCACTGGAGGAATAAAGAAATGACCCCATTACTCCCCCATTGGACAAGGACCCCAGCCCCACCCCCACCCCCCAAAGATATAAAAGAAACAGTATAAACCAGCCTCTATAACAGTCTTGGATGTTATAGCCAGTACTATTAGAGCAGGTCCATGAAATAGCCTAGTGGTTGGTGAAGTGCACTATGGAGAAGGAGAGCCAGGCCCATAATCCACCCTGTTCCACTTGTGGTGGAATGTGTGAGACTTTTAAAAAACCCCAAAACCTATTGGAGATAAATATAGGTGACACCTGCATCTATAAAGGCTATTGTAGTGGTGTGCAGTACAGTAGGTTTTTGGTGGGTTTTGGAGGGTTTACTATACAGTATAAGGGAGCAATGGTGAGATGTATATCTGGGAGATTTTAGGTGAAGTCTACTGCAGTGCCCCTTAAGGTGCCCCACCACTGAACTGGGATATCTGTGTGGCCAGTCTACTAAGAATGCTGGTTCCTCTTACATCTCAATGGCTGATTTTATATGATTTTCACTTGGATTTTTTTTTTTTTTTTAAGGACCAAACAGATAAATGCACAGAGCATAAAACCATCTAGCAAGTGACCATTTTTGAGAAAAAAAAAGAATGACATTTTACTGTTTGAAAATTGGCTATATTAGCAATTTGGATTCAGGACGTGTTGAGCAAAACGCCAAAAGTCAGCCATAGATGTCATATCGAAAATGCTCCTCATAGTGTTTTAATTTAGCCCTGGCAGTTTTAGCCTGTGTAGTTTCCGCCTGAAGGGGATGATGTGTTCACACTGCTCTCAGCCTTCTATCAGGTCATGCTGCAGCATTCTGAATTAGTTAGAGCTTGTACAAACTCTAGTTGAATTGACCAATGTACAGGACATTACAATAGTCCAGTCATGATGTTTTCATAGCATGGACTACTGTGGTCAAACTCATCTTTTCCATATATGCTATTTTGTGTATGAAGACTAAGAATATAATATAATAGCTCAGAATAGCAAATATATTTATCCACATGTTTGCTCAAATAACTATATGCCTCAGTTTCCTTCCCAGCATCAAAATGTGTGAATCAGCTTAGTGATGTTCATAAATTTAGTAGCAAATGCTAACATTTAGTTTCAGTTCATGCATTTGTTTAATCTGTTTTTAAATCATTTATTTTATATTCAGATCATACTTTGGTCAGCTACAATATAACTTTCCATTTACAATATTGTTTCGAGCAAGATAATGGGTGTCTGAAGCAATAATACTACTACATCAGAGCACAGTGGGCAGAAATATTTTTCAACATTCTTCTTTAATTAACTTGTCTTACAAACAAAGGCTACCAGATGAACACAATTTAAACCCAGCATGTATTTTCAGCTAGAAGGCAGATAATTATTACTCACTGTTAAAATAATGTTGTTCCACAAGCTTATATAAAACAAACTTTAAATGTCATTTTACAGCAATAAAGATTGCATAGTATAGTTCCATCTTAGACTCTGGCAATTATACTGAGGGACTTCTCATTAACCTGAAGGTCAAAGGTAAGAGAGGTTCAGCAGCTCTTGCTAACGCAAACTTCAATTGGCTTACACCAAGTGTAATGAGCTAATAATGAAGAAAAAGAAGACATTAAGAAAACTAAAGAACAATTACGATACATGTATAAATAGAATTATAAATCTGTAGATATTGCCAGGGCAATGTGACTTTTGTAACTGCCTTGAACTGCTCATATAAAATATTCTTCGGCTCATTCTAAAAAAAGCTATTTTGTAAGTACTTGATTGTATTAAACACTACAACTGTGGAAGCACCTTTGAAACCATGTAGTAGCATAGTAGCTCAGTAGAACTTTAATATACAATTTGACTAAAAGAAATGCATACAAATGAATATGAAAACAGTAACAGAAAATTTCATTTTTCAAATACAAGTTGTGCAGCTGCTCAATTCATATTTACTACTCAAATATTTGTACCAGTTTCTAAAAGGTTGCATATGATGCATAAACATGCTTAGATGCATAAAACTGTAAATTAGATTACATCCTATTAGAGTTTCTCAGGAAACCTTTTCCAAGATTGGATAAATAATTAGATCTTGCTTGAAGCTTGCTAAAAAAAAAAAACAACTCCAAGTACTTCTTATGTATATTTTACTAAATAGTGGACAAGCTGTCTAGTTCCTGTCATTTGTTTTGACTGATGTTTTACTACTGAAAGAGTGATGATCCTTAAGTGGAAAAAATTATTGTAAAACAATTATTGATTTGCATCAAAGTCAAAGTAATTATATTTGGGGTAGGGAGGGGTGAAATCTAATCACTTGATACCAGTACTGCATGCTGTTAAGCATAAGACAGAGATTTGATTCCCAAGATTAGCTTCATTGTACACTTTGAACTAGTGATAATGAAGAATCAGATAACAGAGCCCCTTGAGATGTTAGAAATGCCATCTTTACTAGGTCAACAAAACAATAGGATCCAGTCTTGGTTTACTTCAATGGTATACTTGGAAATAGGATTGGAGGGAGGTAGTTTTCAATGGAAGTTAAATGTGTACTGTCAGCCAGTAAGGGCCGGATTCTGTAAATGGCGGCTAAAATTTAGACGTGTCCAATTAACGTGCCTAGCAATATTCTATAAACTATGTCTACAATAAGATTCGGGATATAAAATAGCACATAGGACCGGGGAATGCATGTACATTTAGGTGAGGACATTTATGCCAATGAAAACCCGGTGTAAATATCCACACCTAAATGTGTGCACATTCCCCCAAATTCTATAACAATCCATGTAAATTTGATTGACATCCCCAACATGCCTACGTGCCTTCCATGGCTGTACGCCCTTTTCAGCTACTCGCATTGGAATTTATGCGCACCTCTATTTAGAGTACGCCTAAAAAGAAGCTTGCATATATTCTAATTATGCCAATTAGTAATGATAATTGGTTGTTATTGGCCAATTATCATCATTAATTGGTTCTTTAGTCAATCGAGGAGCGTGTGTAAATTGGCCATGGACACAATTTAATGTGTGCTACTCACTGCACCTTATATAGAATCCAGGGGTAAGTGTGTAACTTTTCTATCCTTGCATTTTGAAAGACTAGAGGGATGTTGTTGGACCCAAAATCCCTCTAACCAGCCCAACATTATGAGGGTGATGAGAGTCATTTTTTAAAATAAGGACACTTGAGGCACCTATGGCACTTATTTTCGAAGCATATGAACATCTCAAAATGCCCTACTGGATTTCATGCACTCGAAATGTCAAAATCCCGATTTTCCAAAGGTAGAAAAGGGATATCCAATATTTCAGTATGTCTAAATAGCAAGGGGGCATGTTGTGGGAGTGTTGTGAGCGGGTTTGAGGAGGGGCCCAAAATTAGGATGTCCAACAACAGTTACCAAATAGGAAGAAATGTCAAAGTTTAAAAAGAAGGACATCTTAACTTAGACCTGTTTCAGTCATATTTAGGGTACAAAAAAGTACTCTGATTGAGAAGCTGAACACTGGAGGGATTAAGGCATGATGCCTCCTTAATCCCCCAGTGGTTGCTATCCCCCCCTCCTTCTTTCACATGTAGTGTGTGAGCCTTTACCACTAGTTCAATGGGTGGTGTTAAGGGCTCAGGCAGGGTTTGGGCGTGCGCTGATTTCATTTTTACTACAGGCCCTTTTCCCATCCTATTAAAAAAAACTGGCCAGGCATGCCCAATTCACGTGCCTAAACTACTGCAGGCCACTTTTTACTGTCACTTAGTAAAAGGACCACTTAGAGTACTGTGTTCAGTGTAGAAGGCTGAATCTCACTAAGGACACAAACACTGGAGTCAGTTCAGAGCAGTGGCGTTCCTAGGGGGGCTGAAACCAGGGGCGGATCGCTGATGCACCCTGCCCCCCGGGTGCAGCGCCCCCATGGAACAGCACGACGCCCCCCCGGCGAAATAACCCCCGATCCCCCGGCGAAAGAACCCCCCGGGTGCACGCCGCTGGGGGGGGGGGTGCCGCGCGCCTGCTGGCTCTTCGTTTTCATGTTCCCTCTGCCCGGGAACAGGAAGTAACCTGTTACGGGGCAAAGGGAGCATGAAAACAAAGAGCTGGCAGGCGCGCGGCACCCCCACAGCGGCGTGCACCCGGGGCGGACCGCCCAAACCGCCCCCCCTTGGTACGCCACTGGTTCAGAGGATAGAATCATAAAAGGTCTCTATTAGAAAGCATATGGGAAGAGACTGTAGGTCCTAAATATGTATACACTAGAGAGGAGAAGGAACAGAGGAGATATGATAAAGACTTTTAAATACTTAAAAGGTATTACACAATGAGCAAGCCTTTTTTTTTCAAATGAAGGAAAGCTCTAGAATTAGAAGACTGTAGGAGTAAATCCTTCCCATACTTTATTATGTGCTGAGGCCTGCTTTGTGTAACATGGGGTTAGGGAAAGAAGAAAAAAACAAAGTTGTAAAATGGGGATTTACTTGTGCTGGGGAACATTCCGCAGGTCAGCAATGTAGCTTGGAATTTTGAGAAGGGTTTGGAATGTGAAGCTAAGGAGGGGTTTCCTGGGAGACAGGGCTGGTTGGCAGTTGCAGAGAGAATCTGACAGCTGAAGAGAGTGGGTGTGCTGTTTGGTGTGAGAGAGGCAGTGTGGGATTGAATGAAATTAAAAGTTTTTGAAGAGAGTGTCTGGCAGTGAAAGCGTGTGGATGCTCTGCTGTGAGTGGGAAAGTCAGAGAGGAATTTTGTGGAAAAGAGACAGAGACGTGTGGAAGAGAATTTGAGTGTTGACAGCATAGCTAGGTTTGGAAAGTGAGAGTAAAGGTGTGAGTGGGGAAGGGTTTGAAACTCATTTCCTTCTATTGAAGTAGAGGAGTGTGGTAGCCGTGTTAGTCCACTCTTAATTCTATTTGAAGAATTTGGGGAAATCTTTGAATGAATGACACTGAGGCAAGAGCTGAAGAGCTTGTATGATTGTGTGATACATAGTGGCTGTCAGACTCTCTTGCACAGCATAGGGAAACAAAAACTAAATAGCTAGGCTTGGAAGTGCTAAGGATTGGTTTGATTAATTTAATTTCTGAAGGTAGATCTGGCCACAGTATTTTTAAGTGAATAACCTTTAGGAAAGCTGTCTTCCAGGGAGAAAGGGTTTTCTGTCCCTTTAAGTTAATTAAGAGAGGTGTAGGAAGAAGACATCCTGAAAGTGAGTGGAGCGGACAACTGGGCCCCCACGCAAGAAAGACTGCAGACCTACTGAGATGCCATGTGACAGAGTACAGCTAAGTGATTTAAAGAAAGAAAACATTTTTTTAAAGAACTATACTTACCTGATATTCCGGGGTCTTCTGAGGACTAATCCTTAAGAAAACAAAAATAATACAGAAAGAATCAGATTCTTGAGGTGAACAGTACCAGTTAGTGAACTGATTAAAAGAAAATAGCTAAGTATTAGAGATTTGAAGGAAAACAAAAGAGGACACTTATCTGATGAAAATAGTCTTGTTGTTGCTAGAAGTTTAGCCTGGAAGAGAAACAAAAATTTGTGTTAGAAATATTAAATTATTGAGGGGTTCATACATTATATATATTACTGATATTAATTTCCATTCATTGTTCATTATTTCTTAAGGTAATGTTTATTTTCAAATAAAGCAACGTGTATATCAAATAACATCTTGTGGTTGGTGCCATTGGATTCTGGGAAAACATCTTAATCCTAATTTTAGTCTAATTTCCTCACCTAGCCTTTGAGGTTAGGTGACGTGGTTAGTGTCTGTGGCTTCCTCATCACGTCTGGGTGCAGGAATTCCGATTGCCACGACTACATACATTCTGCTCTCAAAGGACGGGAGAGGAAAATTTAACTAATTATAGAATTCTTTTCCAGATTTTGTAGAAGACAAATTAATCAATCAGTTTGATTTTCTTTTTAAACAAGATAACAATTTTAATTAACTTGGTTTCATTCAAAATGAGTAAATAACAATAAAATTTCCTGTAACAACTAAATAACCATTTACTATGAAATAACTCAACATACAACCTGTCCGAAGTAACCCTTGTGTTTTTTTTTTAGAGACCTGAACACAGAAAAAGTTCCTATCAGATAAGTATCCACAACAGTTACTAATTTATTTTACATAAACATGTTACCTTTTCCCTGTTATAGTAGAAAGAATTTGATTCTTTGTGGTTTTCTTTCTTTTTCTTATTTTACAGGTACCCGCAGCCTTAAACTCTGGATTAAGGTAAGATTTTTTTTTGTTCCATCCTCCCCCTTTCTCTTTAGTTGTGACTATTCTATTGCTTTGTCCTTGCAGTGCTTCCCCAGTTTTTTTTAATGTCACTCAAGTCACTTAGCTGCTGATTCTTCCTTCATGTATGTTCTTTCTTGCGTTGGAGCTCTTGATGTCATCCGGAAATTTCACTGTTCACCACTCAGTCTTCCTCCTACACCTGACACTTAACTAAAATAAATGGAAGCAAAACCTTTCACTCCTTATTTCTTCCGCAGTTCTGGGGAATCAAGTTTACTGTGGCCAACTTAATTATATAAAAATAAATAAAGTAAATTTCCCCTCTCAATAGGTCTGAACATATGCTTTATACTGTCCCTAAGCTAAGAAAAGTGTTTGGCAGCTGTGCACTCCAGCAGCACCTCAACATTCCGACCAAGCATCAGTATTCCAACTCACTTCTCACAGTTCATACAGATCCCCTTGCAAAGTTCTTTTTCCAATTAAAAGGGAATTAATCCCCTAAAACCCCTTCCCTTTCTATTTCAAACCTCTCAATTTTCTTTACAATTGAATTTTAAACTCAGGTTTCCCTCTGAAGCCCTCCCAGTATATTGGGAAGCAATAGCCCAATTAAATTTTACCACCAAAATCTCTGCTAGCCTTACTTTCACCTCCACTAATACCACAATTCACCCCCAAACATCAAACCCTCACTGTCAAACCACTTTTACACCTTAATCACCCTTTCTCTCTCTCACCCTGCACCATGCATCTGCTCACTCCAGCTGCCCAACTCACTCTGCCAACTGCCCATTAGCCCCGTCACCTCGGTAACCAGGCTAAGCTTGGGGTTCCAATCCCTTCCTGGCCAATCCTAAGCCTCCCTTTCTATTTTTTTTCCCTGCTGTCCACGGAAGTTTGGCCAGCACTACTCTCACACCATTTTAAATATAAAATTACCATAGAAGTCTATGGAAAATAATAAAAATAACCAAAACCCCATCCAAAAGTAATACAAGAAACCCCAAATTTTCCCCTCTCATTAAACTCCAGATTCCCAATTAAACCCTATTTTTAGAATTTAAAAATAACCCCATTTAACGTCTGCCCCCGCACTTATCCCTCTAACACCCCTTTTAAAAGCCCAAAAATTTCAAAAATTCAAACACCTCTCCCTTAACCCATCCACGTCGAATAAATTAATTTAACACTTAATTAACCCCTTCAAAACCTATCCCCTCCAAAACACCCCCTAAAAATATTTAAATTTAAAAACTAACCCACCCAAAAAAACCAGAAAAATTCCCCGATCATGAATATGAAAACAAAATTTAAATCACAAAAATCCCTGAATTTTTAAAAATTAAAAACGCTATTTAGACAATTTAAAAAATCAACCAATCAGAATTTTGGGCCAAACAACCCCTTACCTTGTTCCTGATTTTCTCTACACGTGTAGACTGCCTTCCGTTTTGGTCCCACGAATCTCCATCCAAAAACGGAGCAGAAAACAAAAATCGCCATTTTCGCAGAGCTCCGTTTTTAAAAATCGAGGCCCCAGTTTCTAGGCCTCGCAGGAGCTCCAAAAACAAAAATGAAGCGGCGCGCTCCCGATTCGTACATGAGGCGCGCCCGCCTCATGCACACGCATGCATATTTTGCCAGCCATCTTCGGCTCTTCTCAGCCCGCCTCCTTCGCTTCTTCGGCGTCCCGCTCAATCGCGGCAGGCACCCGAACTCAGCGCTGCTCCCACGAAGACCAGCCCCTAAATTTCCTCACAGCAAGGGCCAGATCCATCTCACCACGCGCCCGGCCAGCCATGAACGGCTCGCAATGAGCCTGAGCATGCCAGCAGTGCCCGATTTCACCCTGCAAGCCCGGGGACATGCCAAATCGTCCCCGGGAGTCAAGAACACCTAACGCTGCTTTCCCCAGTGAACCCCTCTAATCACCAGCCACCACTTAACGCTGTCTTCTCCCGCAATCCCCAGCAGTCCCCTTTCCAAATATCAGCCCGAAATCAGGCCCGAAAACTCCCTACAATCCTGCACAGCCCCTCTTCTGGCCAGAAGCTTACCGGACCAGGTAAGTTTTTTTTTTTTAAATATATTTTTGTTCCTTTTTTTTTATTTAACCCCAGGTTACATTTGGCCTATCTTAGTCACATTTAACCTAACTACTACAAACTGTCATGGATCTATTTTTGTACTGTATAATGAACTGTGACATCATCCAAGGATATATTGTTTGCCTAAAAGAACCATTTCCAGTCTTCATCCTTCAGTGAGAAATTTGGGGTAGAGAAGTTCACAGAGACACAGGGCTGTACCAGTTTGATAACAAATACCATGCTGGTCTGCTTAGTGTCCTCATTATCCAAGGCCTTATCTTTTCCACTATTCACATACACACTTGAGGGTAGATTGACGATAGAGCACCACAATTTAGGCGCTAGAATGATGTGTGCTAAGCACAAATTTTGTAAGGGCAGTTCCATGCAAAACTGTCATTATAGAATACTAGCGTAAGTCTGCAGTTTCACACCTAACTTTAGGTGTGAGAACCTATGCCAGGTCAATAGCTGGTGTAAGTGCTTGTGCCTAACTGTTGGCAGTTAGGCTCGAAATTCCTAGTATTCTATAACCAGTGTGCTACCCTCAGATTCTGTATAGCGCATCTAGTGTTCCGCACCAAAATCCATGCATATTCTGTAACAATGTACATAACTTAATTGGCTTAATAAGGCAATCAGTGTTGTTAACAGCACTTAACCAACAATAATGAGCACTAATTGGCGAAAATTAGAATTTACACACTCAACTCCACAAGCATATTATGTAATACACTGTGCCTAAATTTTAATGCATGCAGGCAAAAAGGGTAGTGGTTATAGGTGAGGAAATGGATGTTTCATGGGCGTTCCAAAATTTATGCGTGTTATAGAATATGGCCCCCTGTGCCTACACATCTACATGCTGAGATTGGTATAAATATAGGCGCTGCTTATAGAATATGCTTAGATGGAAATGTTTTCCATGCGGATTTTCTAGGTGCCATATGTAGAACCTTGCCCTTAATTCCTAGGCATTGCCATGCACCTCCAAAATGTGTGATAGAATTTGTACACACAATTTCTAGAATAGCGACTAAGGGTAATTAGGTGCACCATTGCTAATTGGTACCAATTAGCACTAATTAACATCAATTTAATCCAATAATTGGCTGTTAACTAGGCTGAAATATATCAGGCTTATTGTAACTGGATTCATTATATGTTCTATAATTACTATTTTTTTCTTTATATGGCTGATCTTTCTGGATTATTTGTGTGATTATATTAAAGACTTATTGATTATTATTTGCCTTTATTTCTTCTGCTTATTTCTTTCTGTGCCCACCTTTGCAGTTGGACTGTACCTCTTGTTTATTGTGATTTTAGAAAAGGCTGTACATTGGCAGATCCTGTTCATTTTTTAATGCAATTTTCCACAAATTAATCATGCAAATAGAAGCTTGCATAGAAAAAGAGATTTAGGGCCCTGTTTACTAAGCAGCATTATAGGCACGTTAATATTTTTAATGCACATTAACCCTGTGTATGCATTAACCATATATGTGCCTACAATATCCCTATAGCGCCTACATGGTTAGTGCACACAATAAGTGTAGGTGCACTAAAAATACTAACGCACCTTAGTAAACAGGGCCCAAAGTATACAAATTATAAAACAATAGTGGGCAAATCTCCTGCAAAAAGAAAAAAAAGGAAACTCATCTAAAGTCCTCAAAAACTGTGGAGCTCAAGAGTTTCAAAGGAGCCTATCAAGCAGTTATACAAACAAAATATAAGAAGTACAAGTTAGACCCTCATATCATAGGTCCCAGCCCTATAAAGATAGCCTAAATCTGAGATGAACTAATCAGGAAGATCCCAAGCATTCACACAGATAATATCTTGACAGCCAAAAGAGCAGACAACTGAAAAGGTATAAAAAAAAAGCATAATTTTGGCAATTAAATTTAATCAACCAAAAAACAGCGGGTAATAAACATAAATTGTAAGATAGTGTATTGATAACGGAGAGGGAGAGGACCTCACACCGGTGACAACTTTTAATCAGTAAGATTGCATCAGTGTAGTCACCATCGTATAATCACTGGTCCTCTACCGACCTCCTCCCTGGGTGTTCATTCGTGCACTTCTAATATTTATAAATGCTATATATCACAGCCATAGTACAAAACATTACTGCCAACCACAGCTACTTAGCTTGTTGCTGCTCAAACAAGGGCCTCCCCAACGGTCCCGTTTCGCCAACTGGGGTTCGTCAGGGGAAGAGCACCCCGCAACACCAAACTGTGGCAGAAACCTAGCGGTATTAACAGCTTGCTGGGTTTCTGCCACAGTTTGGCGTTGCGGGGTGCTCTTCCCCTGATGAAGCCCCAGTTGGCGAAACGGGACCGTTGGGGAGGCCCTTGTTTGAGCAGCAACAAGCTAAGTAGCTATGGTTGGAAGTAATGTTTTGTACTATGGCTGTGATATATAGCATTTATAAATATTAGAAGTGCACGAATGAACACCCAGGGAGGAGGTCGGTAGAGGACCAGTGATTATACGATGGTGACTACACTGATGCAATCTTACTGATTAAAAGTTGTCACCGGTGTGAGGTCCTCTCCCTCTCCGTTATCAATACACTATCTTACAATTTATGTTTATTACCCACTGTGTTTTGGTTGATTAAATTTAATTGCCAAAATTATGCTTTTTTTTATACCTTTTCAGTTGTCTGCTCTTTTGGCTGTCAAGATATTATCTGTGTGAATGCTTGGGATCTTCCTGATTAGTTCATCCCAGATTTAGGCTATCTTTATAGGGCTGGGACCTATGATATGAGGGTCTAACTTGTACTTCTTATATTATACGATGGTGACTACACTGATGCAATCTTACTGATTAAAAGTTGTCACCGGTCTGAGGTCCTTTCCCTCTCCGTTATCAATACACTATCTTACAATTTATGTTTATTACCCACTGTTTTTTTGGTTGATTTCCTTTATAATTCAGCGGAGCTGTTCCCACAAGTTTTTGTTACCTTGGTAATTAAATTTAACCATATACTTACAGAGGAATTTAAAAAAAAAGAATCCACCCAATTGCAAAATAGCAGGTCAAACACAAGAAATTGCTGCCATTTCCTCTGTTTCACATCTGGGAACACCCAAATTTTTAAGTAACTTCAGCAACCAATCTCATCTCTATCAGATTCTGAAGGCAAAGTCACAACTAATGTCACAGCTGTCAAAGTTCCAGATCCAGAATATTCTACAAAGTCCATATTATTACCAAATCTAGCCTTCTGTGAAACATTTAAATCATAATCATTTTGAAGTTGTCTCTTTTTAGAGGGTAAATAATATGACTTAACATATAAAAAACACTTTCCCTTGAAACTGCCAAGTTATCAGTCACATACTTATAAGCTATTTTCACTATTATTGACATATTCTTCAATTGGGAAAAGTTTAATAAATACACCTAAGAGCACTCTCAATGTTCCCAATTTTCCTCTTAAGCATGTCAAATCAGTTATCAAAGACTGTACAGTTTTAATGCTTTCAGATTCTTATTTCAAAACTTCATCTTGGAAAGCGCTCCTGTCTCATACAGATGCAATTTGCAGAATTTGATTTAACAAATTGACTCTAGGGACCATTGATTGATTGATTGATTGATTGTAGTCAAGTCATAATCTATTCCTGGAGACCATATAGATTGACTTTCTCTGGAGTGTCTTGAGTAGGGAGGTCTCCTAAAAGGAGAGAATCACCCTGTGAAGTAGGTGATGTAGGAAGTAATCCTGTAGCCAGGACCTGCCCACCGGAGATGCAATAACCCGTTGTACTGAGGATGTGTCTCCAGCAGCTTCTGCCCAGAAAGGAATGGTTAGGATAGCTGTTGTAGTTGGTTATTCAATCATTAGGCATGTACTGTAGATAGCTGGATGGCCGGTGGATGTGAGGATTGCCTGGTCACTTGCCTGCCTGGTGTGAAGGTGGTAGACCTCATGTTTCACCTAGATAGGATTTTAAATAGTGCTGGGGAGGAGCCAGCTGTCTTGGTAAATGTGGGTACCAAGGACATAGGAAATGTGTGAGAGAGGTTGTGGAAGCTAAATTTAGGGTCCTGTTTACTAAGGTGCACTAGTGTTTTTAGCACATGCACAAAACTAGCATGCACTAACTGTAATAAAAACAGGTCTAGCTCAAAACCTCTAAGTTTTAGTGCTGGACGTTTTTGCTTTGTTCCATTATGGCTGAAAGATGTCCAAGTCTTAGGAACACCCAGGTCCCACCTTGAACACACCCCTGATACGCCCCCTTGAGATTAGGATATCCTTCTAATGGACTTTGGAGAAAGACGTTCAAAATGAGGTTTTGATTATACCGATTTGGATGTTTCAGTGAGATGGAAGTCCAAATGCTGTCTTATGTCACTCTTTGGATGTCCATCTCTTTTAAAAATGAGCCTGATAGACAATCATGGTTTAATGGGACAGAGTCAGAATGGGTTCAGCCAAGGGAAGTCTTGCCTCACCAATTTGCTTCATTTCTTTGAAGACATGAATAAACATGTGGATAAAGGTGAGCTGGTTGATGTAGTATATCTAGTTCCAATATTTTTATTTATTTTATGAGAGAACAAAAGCAAATATTAACCAAATGACTAATGAAGTTAGTCATCAAGGAACCAATAACTAGGCATCGATATACATGTCTGTGGGTACAGTTGAACATTAAGAGAAAGAAAAAATGAAACATAAAGTATCAACCCCAAAGAGTTAATAAAATGTAAGCACATATAGTTCATGTTCATGTTCGCAAATGAGTAGAGTTCAGTTGGTCTTGCAAAGGAGCCCATATTTTTTTTATATTTGAGTAGTGAATTAAATTTTTCAGCAGCTGCATATTCATATTTAGCTAGTGGGCATAACGAATTCCACCATGCTAAACATGTTACGTTAGATACATCTTTCCAACAAAAAATAGCATTCTTAAAGCCAATTGAAGTAGTATGTCCAATAATTGTGCCAGCATTTGAAGTGCACTGGACCCCTGATGTGCTAGGACACCAACCGGGCAAGGGCGTAGCTGGGGGGGGGGGGGGGAGCAGTGGGATATTATAGTGATAACCATAATGAGAGATTTAGGGAAATTCTGTTTATACTTGATCTAAAATAAACACTGTGAATTATCAAAGAGAGAGAAATTGAGAACCTTATGGTGATGATACCCAGACATGTATAACTACTAACTTTGTGCAGAGAAAAATGGAAATGCACAAATACTATAGTACAGGATAGAGAACTCATGTAGAAGGAAAAAGAACCTGTGCTTTGGGAGAAGACTCTCACCATATTAAGAAAGAAAACAGGCATCTTAGAACAGAGGAAAATTGTACATTAACTACTGATAGTACATTATTACTTATCAGGGGCGTAGCCAGACTACAGATTTTGGGTGGGCCTAGTCAAGAAGTGGGTGGGCACCAAGTGCCCCCCCCCCCAAAAAAAATATATATATCTCAGCAGGTGGGAAAATGCTTCTTTCCACCTTTTCAGTCTGCAGCAGGCATGTGCAGAAAACAGAGCATGAGCAAGTGCCGGTATCATGGAGAGTGCTGTTTTCATTACCATCAAGGGGAAGTCTTCAGCTGGCTGAGCTTGGGTTCCCTACCAACTACCACCAAATGTGAGCTACTGTTGGGTGGGCCTGAGCCCTAAGTTGGTGGGCCCTGGCCCACCCAGGCCCACCTGTGGCTACGCCACTGTTACTTATAGAGATATTGAAAAGCACTAATTTATAATAATATATCAGTTATAATGAAAAATATTATATTAATCCAATAAAAGAAGATCAAGAAAATATTATGATAATACCAGTACGAATGACCATCATTGATTATAGATAAAAGGAGGAGGAGATTTGTATATGCAATTTATATCCATCTTGAATTGGAGATTGCATGTCCAGTGAAGGTATATACCAGAGAATTGTGCTGGGAGAGATAGCTCCATGGTACATCTATGTTACTCGGGGTTAATTCCTCCAGATAATTAGCTATGGCATCTGGATCCATGAAATCCTTGGTTTTATTGTTAAAAGTGACCCGCATGCATGCTGGATAAAAAATTTCAAACCTGGCGTTAATTTCCTTCAGCTTGGGACAAAAAGCTAGTAGTAGTTTCCTCTGCTTAATAGTATTTATGTTGAGATCCAGTAAAAAATGTAGAGCTGAACCTTGTGAGGAACCCCTGAGGGTCAGGGAAGAAGGGATCCAGGAGAGGAGCAAGTTGGGTAGGTTTCATACCCGGGATTCCAACTACAAGTCCCAGGGTCCTAGGGGCTGGGAAGCCATGCCCCCACAGATGCATAAGTTTCCCAAGAGCCGGAGAAGGGAGGAGGACTACAGTTCTGAAGAACCCCTGCAAAGCCCTGGGGACAAGCAAAGGGAGCAGCAAGGGAACTACAAGTCCCAGGATCCCGAGGGAGAGGAGGGGGATTGGCTGAGGAGGAATAATCAGGAGGGAGAGGGCCCACTGAGGACCATAAAGGGAGAGGAACCCATGGAATGGGGGGTGCAGAAAGAGGTCGGAGAGGAGATCCAAGCCCAAGATGACTGGGGAGGTGAGCCCATGCAGATTGCTGCTCTAGTTCAGGTACAAGGGAAGAAGTTGCAAGGCTTCATAACAAACCTTCTTCAAGGCTGGGGAAAGCTTGGAGGAAACGTTAAGCAGCTGTTCCACTCAAGGGTGAGAGAGGTGCCATGCTGTAAAGCAGTGAATGATTTCAACTGTGGTGAGAAGTCAGACCCAGCTGGAGAAACAGGTAGTTACTTGAACTGTGTCCAGGAACCTGGCCATGCTGGGGAAACAGTGAGTGACTTGAACTGTGTTCAGAACACTGCCATGCTGCTGAAACAGTGAGTGATTTAAAACTGTGTCCAGGAATCAGGCCATGCTGGGGAAGCAGTGAATGATTTAAACTGTATCCAGAAACTGTGGCCAGTGGGGGGAAGGAACAAGGGGTGCTGTAACCAAGGACTGTCTAGAAGAGGAAATGTCTTGGCCTTGCTGATGGAATAAAGCGGTTTTATGCATATTTTTGGAGTCTGCTTCTGGGAGTGCTGTGTCCAGAGAAGGGCCCTTCCAGGGTCAGCTGAGTTCATACCTGCAGAAAGGCCTGAAGGTGATGGCCTGCTGACAACCTTCATACTTGATAGGCGCTCTAGTTTTGCATGATATCAGAAACTTGATTTTAATGTAATACCTTGGAAACTATTTGCCTCTGATATTTGTCTTGATGTCTTCGATATGTAGACACTCTGTGCACACGTTCAGTTTCAAAATCTTTTCTGAATTGGAGGTTTAGAACTTCAGGTATAAACATTTCCAAGAATGTAATCATGTTTGGCCCTTCCAAAGTTTCCGGAAGGCCTAGAAGATGGGTGTTGTTACGGTGTGCTCAATTATTACCGTCTTCCAATTCTCATTCCAATATTGAACTTTTTTTACATTGACACTGGAGAAGTTTGACATTTTTGTCAGTGATCATAGATTTGTTTTCTAGAATCTCAATTATATTAGTGAAATGCACCAATTCAGATTTAATGGTGGAGATATCTTCTTTGATTTCAGTAACATCACCTTTCGTTTTACAAATTAGCTCCTTAAGGCAGCGAATCACTTCCAAAATGGCTACTGAGTTGTCGGTGGAGGTAAGGCCCAAATTCTTTTGCAGGGAAGTTAGCTCGACCCTGTTCTGTTTTCCTGATTTATTTGAAGCCATCAATGACAGATGCACATGCAGAAAAAGATCTATAAGATAAGAGTCATAAAAATGTATTTTGTTTCCTTTATTTTTCCTATTTTGTAGTGGCAATGGTAGGAGCTCAGTCAACATGCAGCCGTCTCACATGATGCAGCATCCCCCCCCCCCCCCCCCCATGATGAAGTTTATCTAGATTTTCAGAAAGCTTTTGACAAAGTTCATGAGAGACACCTGAGAAAATTAAAAAGTCATGGGATAGGAGATGATGTCCTTCGGTCCACCAAATCCAACATGGAAGATAAAACAAAGAGCAAACACAGTCTTTATTTGTTAAATAAAAGCTCCCAGGAATTCAAATATCTGTGCCTGATGTGGCCATGATTTGCCTGAGATAATGTAACAGGGGGTTTAGGTTTAGAGAAAAATAAATTAATACTTACCTGAGTGAGGCTCCAGGGCTTTGCTGGGGCTGGAAGGGGAGCGGAGGTGTTGCGGGGAGCAGCAGTGTTTTTTTTTTGTTGGAGGAGGTCGCGGGTCAGAGGAGCGCTGCAGGAGGCAGCGTGAAGTTTTTGGCTCCCGGGGACGATTGGGCATGTCCCCGGGAGTGAAGAGGAGGTTTGGGGCCCTGTTTTGGGCCGGAAGAGAGAGGAGAGCCATGAGGGGATTGAGGCGCTGGGTTTTTCCTGCTCCCGGGGACGATTAAGAGTCCCCGGGAGTGAAGAGGCTTTTGGGGGGGAGGTGCGGTAGTGAAGACGCTGCATAAAGCAGCGTTGAAGGGTTTTTTTTGCTCCCGGGCAGAAGGAGCGAGGCCCGGGAGTGAAGAGCGGTTCCGAGGAGAGGCGGCCGAAGAAGAGGACGTCGGCGCGAGTGTGCATGAGGCGGCGCGCCTCATGCACATATCAGCAGCGCGCGTTTTTACGTTTAGGCCGAAGCCGGGGCCTAAATTTTGGGCCGGTTCCGGTTGTTTTTTTATTTTTACTCCGTTTCGGCTCCAGGACGTCCGGGACCGGATCCAGGGGAAGTCTACAGGTGTGGGGAAAATTGACTATCAGGTAAGGGGGTTTTTAACCCGAAATTTTAATTTATTTATTTTTAAATTGTACAAATAGGGTTTTTGATTTTTTAAAAATCAGGGATTTGTTTAATTTAAATTCTGTTTTTGGATTTGGGGTTAGGGAATTTTTTAGGATTTTTGTAGTACTTTAGTTTTCTAATTTTTGTATTTTAAATAGGAGTTTTTGACAGGAGTGGGTTTTAAGGGGTTAATTAACGGTTAATTTTTTTAATTCGATAGGGTAGGTCCGGGAGGGGAGTTGGAAATTTTTGGGATGGTTTTTGGTCGGATTTAGGGATTTTGGAGGGGTTTAGGACAGTTTATTTGAGGGCGGACATTGGAATTTGGGATTTTTAAAATTGAAAAACAGGGATAGATAGAGAATGGAGGATTTAATTTTTGAGCCAAATTTTAAGGGTTTTGGGTAAATGGTAGGGGGGCTAGGATTTTTGGAAATATTTTTACATTAAAGTCTATGGGATTTTTTTATTCAAAATGGTGCTGGAGCAGTGCTGGTCAACATTCCGCAGGTCAGCTTGGCCAGTTTAGAATTTTAAAAAGAGATGGTGATTGGCTGAGCTGACTGCGGAATGGCAAGCCAGTGCTGGTCTCCTTGGCAACGGGGTTTGGGCAGTTGGTCAGAATGTGTTTGGGAGTCAAGGTGAGAGGAGGTGTGGTGTGTGTTGGGAGTGTGTGAGAGGGGTTTGAGGGAAGGAAGAGGTAGAGGTTTGAGAAAAATTTGGGAAAGTATTGAAAATTAGGATATTAGTTAGAGGATAGGCTGTGTAGAGTATAGGTTAGAGTTAATATTCATTTTTATGGGGATTTGGGAATTTGGGGTATTTTTAGAAAGTTGTGGGGTTTGGAATAGTGTATAAAGTATATGGGAAGTTGGGTAAAGTGAATAGTCTGAATTAATATTAGAATCTAGTAAAGTTAACTGTGTTCAAAGGTTAAGTTAATAGAGGGGGGATAGGTATAGGGGTATAGTATAGAATGTTAAGTTTATAATTAAGAGTATAGTATTGGAATGAGAGGTATGTTTGCATGAAGACTACCAAACATATTTGATAGTAAAGTTAGATAAAATAAAAGTTTAATTAGAGAGTATAAGTTTATAGGATAGGGAATTGTTTAATTATTTTGATTTTATTAGCTAAATGGCCACAGTATAAAATTGTGACAGACATTAGGTATCCTGGTACCTGGTCAGCGAAGGGAGGGTATTGCCTCCATTTATTTTATTATAGAGTGAGGTTTAGGAGGAAGAGCCGTCACCTGCAAAGAATTCTGGAACAGCTGACACTGCATTTACAAGGGCCTCAACGCAAGCAAGGTTCACCGGCACACTGGAGAAAGAGGAACAGCCTACAGCTAAGTGACTGTACAGGGAATTCTGTGACTGTCGGTAAAGGGAAAACAGTGGGGTTAGGTACCCTGAGACAGAAGAGAAAACAAATCAAACAAAATACTTACCTGTACCTGGAAAAGTTGGGTGTAGTCTCTGTAAAACAGGAAAGTGAACACAAAGAATCACATTCTAGGAAAGCACTTTTTAATACCTAACAATATTAGGAAAGGTTAAGAGAATAAAGAGGAAAAGAAAACAAAATACTTATCTGATATATAATCTGATGCAGCGCTGAAACTCCATCTGAAAGAAAAAGAAAAGGAATGTATGATAAATTTGGGGTTTTAAGAAATATTCATTATTTTTATTGAACTATTTTTACTATTATATTGAAAAGTTTTTGAATAAATGTTATTTGATTACATAAAAAACCATCTGATCGCTATCTGATTTTGGGGAGTTTGGGCAGGTCCTAAAATTTTAGTTTATTTTCCTCTCCTGGTCTACGAGATCAGGAGACGAGGTTAGTGATTGTACCCATCCTCTGACCTTGGTGATTGGGATCTCAATGTAGCTGTCACGACTACAATCATCTGGCTATTGAGACCCTTTTAATCATTACAGCATATCCAAGGCTGAGGGGCTGTGGTACATTAATGGCTGTGTCAGGGGTAAGATTACAGATGCATCGAGGAACAGGAGCCTTGCTTGCTTCATTTTATCTGTTGGACCAGCCAAAGTGAGGTCTATAGCTTTACACCAGTTGGTAATCTTGCCCTGATCCAGCCAGTATCTCAGGTGAAACATGGCCATGTTGAACACAGATGTTCGAATTCCTGGGAGCTTTTATTTAACAAATTAAGAGCCATATTTACTAAGCATCACTAATGGTGCATTAGCATTTTTAGCATGCACTAATGATTAGCACGCACTAAATGCTAAGTTGCCCGTAGGAACATATTGGTGACTCTAGCAATTAGTACGTGCTAATTGTAGCATGTGTTAAAACGCTAGCGTAGCTTAGTAAACAGGGCCCAAAGATTGTGTTTTTTTTCTCACAAGGTCTGCCTCTTTGTTTTATCTTCTGAGGATTAGGATTTGGTTATTGGACAGAAAACAGAGGGTGGGGTTAAATGGTTATTATTCTCAATGGAGGAGGGTGAATAGTGGAGTACCACAGGGATCTGTACTAGAACCAGTGCAATTTAACATATTTATAAAGATCTGAAAAACGGAATGATGATTCAAAGTTGTCAAAACACGTGTGGATTGTGAAAAATTGCAGGAAGACCTTAGAAAACGGAACATCCAAATGGCAAATGAAATTAATGCGGACAAATTCAAAGTGATACACTTTGGGAAGAATAATCCAAATCATAGTTATGTGATGCTAGTGTCCACCTTAGGAGTCAGTCAGCACTCAAGAAAAAGGTCTAGATGTCGTTGTAGACAATATGCTGAATAATTCTACCCAATGTGCGGTGGCAGCCAAAAAAGCAAACAGGATGCTAGGAATTATTAGGGAAGGGATGCAAAATAAGACCAACAACATTATAATGCCTCTACATCACTCCTTGGTGTGACCTCACCTTGAGTATTGCATTAAATTCTGGTCACCACATCTAAAAAAAGATATAGTGGAATTAGAACAACTTCAAAGAAGAACCACCAAAATGATAAAGGTGATGTCCCACATGAGGAAAGGCTAAAGAGGTTAGGCTTTTTCAGCATGGAAAAGAGACGGCTGAGGGAGGATATGATTGAGGTCTAGAAAATTCTGAATGGAGTAGAAGTAAAAATGAATCAAATTTTCACTCTTTCAAAAATACAAAGACCATGGGTCACTCAAAAAATTACATGGAAATAATTTTAAAACAAACAGGAAGAAATACTTTTTCACTCAAAGAATACTTAAGCTCTGGAACAGAGGATACAGAGTTATACTAACAATTGTTCTTTTGCCAGAAGGGTTGTCACAGCATAAAAAATATAAGCAAGAGGTTCCTTCTAGACAGAGGAATGACAAAGGAGTCTGAAAAGCAGCAGTAAGATCGATCACACATATTTTAAGTGATCTAGCATTATGCATGTCGTTGACTGCTTAGGTCTTTTCCTCCTGGTAGTTAGCTATTGTTTGCATGTTGTTTACACAGTTGGTTTGCCTTTAGGCTTATTTTTCATGATTCATTGAGTATTATATACTGCATGTTTGAACTTAGGCCTGTAAGATCAGGAGTGAATGGGGATCTCTCATGCTCCCATTAGACACCAGTTTCCCTGGTAAGAATCAAGGGGTAGAGCAGGTCTGCCACAAAACTTCAAGGGATCTTCTTTTTTGTAGTTATACTTTTGGGGAATTGGGTGTTTTTAAGAGGTAGGGGTGTTGGGAGTGGGATTTGGAAGCCTTTAGGGGTGGGGGATTGGAAGACCGACAGGGGTGATGGGGAGGAATGAATCAACGTGTAGAGGCTGGTTTAAATGCCAACATGTAGATTTTTTAAAACAAATCTATCTGGCTTCTCATTGTAAGATCAGTAATACACAGCAGTGTGTTAAGCCTGCCCAAACCACTTCCTCTCCAAACCCCTACCATGCCTCCTGGCAAAATAAACATTGTGAACATCACCAATTATAAATACCCCTATTTCCAAAATTCTATTTACATATATATGCCAATCTACATATGTAAATGCTACTATATATATATATATATATATATATATATATATATATATATATATATATATATATATATATATATAATCTAATTTGTACCCCACAGTTTCCCAACAGCGTCAGGCTCAATGTGGCTTACAGCGCACCACAGAGGCAGACACCAATGCAGTAAAAAGAAGCTAATACAGCAGAAAACCTACACAAAAAATAATGGGGAGGATGAGGAAGGGACAGGAGGAGTAGGGGAACCAGGAGAGAGGGGAATGTGCCCAAAATTGTCTCTAGATTGATGCACATCCACCAGTGGAGACACATGCTGAGTCCTTGGGATAAGCGTTTCCAAATAATATGGTCTTGAGTGATTTCCTGAAAGTTAGGTGGTTGTTGATGGTTTTTATGGATTTCGGCAAAGAATTCCAAAGTTGAGTGCTGATGAAGGAAAGGATGTAGCATATGTGGATTTGTACTTTATTCCGTTGCAGTTTGGATAATGGTTTAGATATGAACGGGAGAGTCTAAATGTATTCCTGGGAGGTAGGATGATGAGATCAATCATGTAACCAGGAACTTCACCATATAGGATTTTGTAAAGTAGGGAGCAGATTTTAAAGGTGATTCGATCCTTGACAGGAAGCCAATGCATTTTCTCTCGAAGGGGCATGGCACTTTCAAATTTGGACTTTCCATAAATTAATCTGGCCGCTGTATTTACATATGAGGAAGCTTCTAAAATAAGGGTCGTAGGCACATAGTATTTGTGGGACTAATTACCGTAAGCTATCCCCCACCCCTACCCTTAGTTTTAATATGGAAGAAAGAAAGACAATCCAAAACAGTATTTTCCTCGGGACACTCATCAGAAAGGAGGTAAAAACCATTGCTGCAAATAAGAAAAACAGCCACAATTATTCTTTCAAAATGTATTCTGAAAGAAAAGAGTTAATAATTATTATTGCTCCTCACTATTTTATCTAAAATGCTTTACCTGCCCTAAAATTTTCTAGTTTACAAAGTGCTTACCATCAAGTTTAATTAACATTCAAGGATTATTATTTTTGTGATTTACTCTAATCTTTGTCAGAAATGACAAATGCAAAATCCTCCTACTGGGACAGTAACCCTTTCCATCATCTTTGGGTGAAATAAATCATGGACAAGATGAACAAGATTACCTGCATAGGATGACATGTTTATCTTTCTAGCCATATTCAGGGTTCTTTTTCAGCAGCTCATGTGCTCTCATTCATTTTACTTCCCCTAAACTTTGACCAGTTCCCTGATTTTGCTGAGCGCCAGAAGAAGACTAAAACATAACTGTCTGTGTTAGAATTAGCAGCTCTGAAGTTAATATTTATCATTACAGAGTGCATGTACAACACCATCAGCAAGATTTAAAGTAACAAAATCATAATGTTTTCCCTAGTGTTCTCTACCACTCAGAATATTTATATTCTCACATTTCTGTCAGCTTATTAAAATCCCATTCTTTCATTTGTGTCATATTCTTTCTTTATCCATACTTGCTTATTTTATTCAGACAAATTATAAATTTGCTCAAAAAGCCTAATTTATGGAGGCCTTTTTCACACTTTGGAACAAAAAATGAATACATTGGAAACTAGATTATGTTTAACAGCCATCTCATCCATCTCTTTCTACATAAATTCAATGTTGTCAGAGTTACATGTCAACACTGATTGTCAATAGTGCCAAAGGGTGTGGTTTAGGTTGTTGGTGTTAGCATTTAAGATCTTTCATCATTTGGCAGCAACCTATTTGTCAACTAAGGTACAGATATTCCTATGTGTTGTGTTACTCCCTTTCAGGGTGAGAAATTATTTGCTCGTCCTGCAGTGGAATTATTTCATTATGCCAAGCTGAGTGTAGTTTCTCTCTCTCTCTCTCTCTCTCTCTCTCTCTCTCTTCCATTTTTGTGGAATAATTTTCATATGGATTTGCATCTTTTTGGATAATCTTTTTGGATTAAGCAGGCATTAAAAACACATCTGTTTCATGTAGATGGCATGAGTATTTTAGTAGAGGGAAGTTGGCTTTTAATTTCTTTACTGCTTCTTCATCCTGTTATAAAATGTATACAGCACCATTTTAGTTCATGTGTGGGTGAATACTGACATGGAAGTGAAAATGTACAGAAAATACAGCATATCTAATATAATAAAACGCACCGTGAACGTTCTAATGAGGACAACGTTCTGAAGTCACTAAAACACTCCCTGAAGGGTTCGTGGCGTTCGTGGTGTGAAGCCACCCAGCCGTCTCTGCCCCGCCCTCGCGTCAAACGTCATGACGTCAAGGGCGGAGCGGAAACAAGAACAAACAAATCCGGCAGCGCAGCGTCAGGGAAGGAGGCGGCGCTCCCGACGTCTCCAGCCTTCCCTTCGCTGAGATCCGCCTTCTTCTGACATCAAAGATGACGTCAGAAGAAGGCGGAACACAGCGAAGGAAAGGCTAGACGTCGGGAACGCCGCCTCCTTCCCTGACGCTGCGCTGCCGGAACCGCCACGGAGGTAAATTTAAAAAGAAGAAGAAGAAGAAAAAAAAAAAAAAAGAGAAAGAGAAGAGGATGGGCAGTAAAGAAGAACAACGGGAGCGGGAGGGCAGGGGAGAAACGACAGCATGGATGCGAAGGGGGAGGGCAAGGATGCGAAGGGGGGGGGAGAAGAGGGCGGGCCAGGCTGGGACATGGGAGAGAGAGGAGCATGGATGCGAGGGGGGGGTCATGGAAGGGAGAGAGGGGACTTGCAGGAAAAGGATGAATGGAGGCGACAGGGGACAGAGGAGCATGGATGGACATGGATTGGGAGGGCAGGCCTCAGGAAGAGAGGGGAATTGCTGAAAAGGGATGAATGGAGGGGGCAGGTGACAGAGGAGCATGGAAGGGCATGGATTGGGAGGGCAGGGCTCAGGGAGAGGGGAATTGCTGGATAGGGATGAATGGAGGGGACAGATGGGCATGGATGGATATGGATTGCACAGCAGGGCTCAGGGAGAGAGGGGAATTGCTGGATAGGGATGAATGGAGGGGGCAAGTGACAGAGGAGCATGGATGGCCATGTATTGGGAGGGCAGGGCTCAGGGAGAGGGGAATTGCTGGATAGGGATGAATGGAGGGGACAGATGGGCATGGATGGATATGGATTGCAGGGCAGGGCTCAGGGAGAGAGGGGAAATGCTGGATAGGGATGAATGGAGGGGGCAGGTGACAGAGGAGCATGGATGGATATGGATTGCAGGGCAGAGCTCAGGGAGAGAGGGGAATTGCTGGATAGGGATGAATGGAGGGGGCAGGTGACAGAGGAGCATGGATGGGCATGGATTGGGAGGGCAGGGCTCAGGGAGAGAGGGGAATTGCTGGATAGGGATGAACGGAGGGGACAGATGGGCATGGATGGATATGGATTGCAGGGCAGGGAGAAAGGGGAATTGCTGGATAGGGATGAATGGAGGGGACAGGTGACAGAGGAGCATCGATGGCCATGGATTGGGAGGGCAGGGCTCAGGGAAAGAGGGGAATTGCTGGAAAAAGATGAATGGAGGGGGCAGGGGACAGATGGGCATGGATTGGGAGGGCACGGCTCACACACACACTCTCACAAACACACTCACACCCAGACTCACTCTCTCTCTCACGCACACACACTCACACTTTCACTCTGACTCTCAAACAGTCACTCTCACATACACTCTCCCAAACATACACACTCCGAGGAAAACCTTGCTAGCGCCCGTTTCATTTGTGTCAGAAACGGGCCTTTTTTACTAGTTATTTATAAAAGCAAATCTGCATATTTAGCGCCCTGGGGAAAAATGTTTAGGGGGTCCTTTTACAAAGGTGCGCTGAACAATGGCTTGCGCTAGTGTAGGTGCGGGTTTTGGGCGCATGCAGATCCATTTTTAGCACGCCTGTAAAAAAGGGCTCTTTTTTTGCTGAAAATGGACGCGTGGCAAAATCAAAATTGCCGCATGTCCATTTTGGGTCTGAGAACTTACTGCCAACCATAGACCTAGTGGTAAAGAATCTGGGCGGTAATGACCTACGTGCATCAAATGCCACTTGGTGTGTGTCTGTTACAAGCGCTAGAAAATACCAAATATTTTTCAGACACATGTCACAATTGAGATTACCAGAAGGGCCACATGGTAACCAGGAGGTAACTCCAATTTGGCGTACGTTTGGCATGCATAGGTGCCTACACAGCTTAGTAAAAGGGGCCTTAGGTGAGGTAAGAATTCTGTAGGGTAAGATGTGTGTTTCACAGCATGTGAAACACAGAGAACAGAACACAGATAAAGTGACTGCTGTTCTGTGTTTGTATGTTAGTGCTGTCAGCATCAAAGAGACAGACAAATATTCTTTGAAAACAAAAAGCTGTGTGTGTAATTCTACAATCTGTCTTAGCTGGTACCAGCAACAACAAGATTTGAATGAATCTCTATGCTTGCATGTGTATGAAGAGACACACACAAAAAAAGGCTTGCAGTGCTATCCTGGGTGGTTGTAAAAACAGAGGTTATGGTAATCACAATGTAAGAGGCAGAGAGAGAGACACACTGGACAGACTTTTCTATCCAGCTCCTGGAGAGGAAGAATGAGCACTGGGGAGGGGACTGCATAAGTGAAAGAATTAAGTAACAGTTAATATTTTTGTCTGGAAAAAAGAGAACATTTACATTAGAAAAACAGAATCCCTGTATGATGAAGTCTGTCTGTCTGTCTCTCTCTTTGATTCTTATAAACAGGGATACAGAAGGGGTGGAGGTATTAACTGAATGTCAATTCTAGGTTATGGATGGAAGCATGTTTCTGGCACAATGCACACAGTGTTCAACAGAGTAGAATACTGGCAACCAAGTGACAGCTCTGTCCTTGCACATATACTTGTGAGCAATCTGCTGCAGCTGCTACAAAAAGTATCCAATGGGTTGCCCTTGAGAAAGGAAATCAGAATAGATGTTGACCTTAACAGCTGAAGGGATAGCCACCTGTCTCTGTGGTACTGATACTCTGGTGGTGGTGGTGGTGGTGGGGAGGGGTGTTCTCTAGGACTAATAGGGAAGGGCTAGGTGTATAAGACTTATGCTTATCAGACTAATACCTGCCTGTGTCGCCTTACATTCTGCACATGCTTTTCAGAAATACCACTGAGGTATATAGCTAAGGAGAGCCATACCATTAAGGGGTTTAATTTTCAAAAGGGCCTATGTAGCATAATGGTTATTAGTGGAGTCTACCTCCCTTTGTGCCTTTAATTTTGCACTTAGATCTATGTGGCCTGTCACCTGCTCTGAAAACCTTCATTGAAGGCTGATAGGGTTTCTCATATGCAAATAATAATAATAATTTATTTTTGTACCCCATGCTTTCCCACTCATGGCAGGCTCAATGCAGCAACGGAGGTTTAAGTGACTTGCCCAGAGTCACAAGGAGCTGCCTGTGCCTGAAGTGGGAATTGAACTCAGTTCCTCAGGACCAAAGTCTACCACCCTAACCACTAGGCCACTCCTCCACACATAACACAGCGTTTAAATCGATTTCAAATTTCAAAATATGTATTTTTTAAAAAGTGGGGATGGGGTAGAAAAAGGACAGAATTAAAAAAAAAGGGAAGAACAAGTAAATATATTGTGGAATATTGGGGGTCAATATTTAGCAAGCGTTGCTCAGTATTTTACTGATCGCCACCGGTGTTATGCCCAGAAATTCAATGCTGGGTGATGTCCGAGCTTCAAAATTAAATAAAGTTTGCAGTGCCAGCTAAAACATAGCCAGTTAAGTGCGACATTCAGCACTTAACTGATTATGGGACACTGCATAAAGATAGGACTTTTATGTTGTAAAGACAGATCTTGATACTGAGCTATCTACAGAGAACCAAGCAGTTTGCAATTGCAGGTCTCTGAGCCATAGGTACATTTTATTTCTTACCCAAACACAGGTCTTCAAGTTGATACAAATACAGACATCAGATTCTGGTTTCAGCCGCACAGGGCTTCGCCGTCTGACAGAGGCTTTGGAGAAGACTCTCAAACTGAGCCAAAATCTCCCCTCTTTTATACTCTATCCTCTCCATAGAAGTGAATGGTGAGATACCTTGCTCCTAATCTTTCTCACTTTCTGAGATCATACTTTCCCATGCGATCTGCTATCTGATGTACCCAACTCCTTCCGTTCTCAGCTACTGCTAATTATCAACATGTTTTGGGAAGCGTTGAGATAACAGTTTCACATCTTCCGGCTGCAATACTTTTCATACCTTTCTCATGAACTCTGTATTACCTCTGTATCATTGTATACCAAAACTAATAAGCTCCATTTTATTCATCTGATCTTTCATTACAGGTGCTATATTTGATTTAAAAATTGTACCAATTTGTGTCAGAAGTCATTATTCAGACCTGCTTTTTGCAGATTCTCAAATATTAAATCATTTACTTGTTGTTTGGCCTAGTCAGTACTTTTTCAGTTGTTTTAAGGCTGCATAGCTTTGGCCATCACTATTCCAGTGGTAGCCTTAAAGCTAGGCCATATATTAACAGATGCCATCCATAAACCATAAACAATACCTTAAATGTCTTAGAAATAGACTAGGACAGCACTAAGGGTAATATGTTTGTATGCTGCCACTTACACATGTGGGTTGAAAATGGTATCCAAGTGGCAGTACAAGCATGTGTATGGCTGCCATTTTGAAAACCTGATCACTTCTGGTATCAGACCACCTGGTATCAAACCTCCCAAACAGGCACCCCCCTCCAAAAAACATGCCCCCTTAACCACCCTCTCAATTGAAAGTGTCTCTCAAAATCAGCCCCACCATGATTAGATGCCCTCAGAACCAGCCCCACTGATTCAAAGCTCCCCTGAATCAGCCTACCCCAATAAGAATTTACCCCAGATTGGAAGGTTTCCCCTTCAAAACTAGTGCCAAAGCTCATATGAGCTATTTCCTGGTCTGATGTCAGAGCAGGTGTTAATAGAGGGGGACAGATCCTGTCTCCACACCCTAGACACCAGGGTACCCTCTGGACAAGACCCAGGAGTGACTGGGGGTTCAGAGCTGCCTGGGAGAGAGAGAGATGTGAGGGATATAATCAGCTAATCTGGGTAAATGGAAGGGAATGGCTCTGGAGAAGGCTTCCAGTCAGGGTGGCTTCCAATCAGGAACTGATTTGTCTGCTAGCAAGGTAAGTCCTAGCTCCACCTTACTTTCACTCCAGACCACTTCAGCACTAGCCAGGTAGTGCTGGGACACTCTTGGCTGATTTTCAGTGGCACTGTGCAATTGAAGAGCACATTTCCAAAACTCATCCAGTCCATTTTCTGTCAATTTTGAGCTATGTGATTAATTTAGTCAATCATAGCAAGATTAATTTACTGTCTCTTATTTCTGTGCCAAAATTCACTCATTCCATGAGTTTTGGCACAGGAATAAGCTACAGCAAATTAATCTTGCCTAGATGAACAAAATTAATCACATAACTCAAAAGTGACCAAAAAAAGTAGAGTGAGTGAGTTTTGGAAAAGTGTTCTTCAATTAAGTACTGCTGAATATCAGCTGCAGAGCCAGCCACAATGATTTAATCAGGCAGGAACTTCTCCTGCCCCATTATGGGGTTCTTTTACTAAGTCACGGTAAAAAGTAACCTGCGGTAATGTAAGCACATGTATTGGGCGTGTGCCGGGCAAGGTATTACCGTATCTACAAAAAATGTTGTTATTTTTTTTAATGGGACGGGAAAAGGGCCTGCGGTAAAAATGAAACCAGCTTGTGCCCAAAACTGGCCTGAGCAATTAACGCCACTCATTGATCTAGCAGTAAAGGCTTACACGCTACATGCACTGTGACCAGTTAGTGTGTGCCAAGTGCCAATTACCGCCGGAACCAGCATTTGTAGAAGGAAATAAATAATTCATCTAGGCATTATGGACACATGCCAAATCTAAAATTACCACAAGGAGGGTGCACTGGCCTGGCAGTTGTCTCATTTTGGCATGCACTGCATGCACGTAGTACCATGGCTTAGTAAAAAGACCCCTAAGTTATTTTGTATATTGGGCCCTAATTTTCTAAATGGGTCTTCAAGGAATTAGACCTCAACTATCTGGTACCAAACCAGACACTTCACTAGTATGCTGAAGTGGAAAATCTTACAAGATGGAGACCTGTGTCTGCTTTAGCCAGACTTCTCATACCTGTATTCATATCAGTTTATCCTGTTACACAAAAAGGGGCATTTTCAAAATAAACATCCAAATCAGTATTTGGATGTTTTACAAAGACGTCCAAATTCCAAACAGGAAAGAAGGTCATTTTTGAAATACGGCCTTTGTTTTGGTCCATTTTCGAACAAAAGATGTCCAAATGCAAGATATCCAAAACAGAGGCGGAATGGCTTAAAGATTGGTGTAGTGGGCTTTGATCCTGGTAACATGGGTTCAATTCCTGCTGCTGCTTCTTGTGACTTTGGGCAAGTCAAATGTACAAGGGGCATTTTTGGATATGATATCTAAGTCTGAATTTGAATGGTTTTGTAAAATGTCCAAAATCAGAACAGGAAAGGTTATTTTCTACAAAAAAAAGTCTGTCTTTTCCTTTTGAAAGTGCTGTTTGGAAAAATGGTTTGTGATTTGGGGGAGTAAGGGGAGGTGATCCCCGAGTCCCTCCAGTGGTCATCTGGTCATTTGGGGCACCTCTTGTGTGGTGTAGAGGAGTAGCCTAGTGGTTAGTGCAGCAGAGCTTGATCCTGGGGAAGTGGGTTCAATTCCCACTGCAGCTATTCACTATAAAAACAGGTCTAGTTCAAAACATCTAAGTTTTATTCTTGGATGTCTTTGTTTTGTTCCATTAGTGCTGAAAGACGTCGATGTCTTAGGAACACCCAAGTCCCACCTTCAACACGCCCCCTTGAGATTTGGATGTCCTTCTGATGGACTTCAGAGAAAGACATCCAAAAAGAGGTTTTGATAATACTGATTTGGACATTTTTGTGAGATAAACGTCCAAATGCTGACTTATGTCACTTTTTGGACATCTATATCTTTTGAAAATGAGCCTGATAGTAAATGATGGCAGATAAAGACCTGAATAGTCCTTCCGGTGTGCCCAACAGTCACATTCATTATCAATTAATGATTAAACCAACAATGAATGTGGCAGAATTCAAGGTGGTGTGGATTGAACACAGGGGGTTTCTAATTAGAAAATGAATGGTATAAAAATCAAAACCTAAAGGGTAGCATGTGTATTTGCATGTCAAGTGGTGCTTAGATGGCAACTGACTGTATCAGCTAGGGCAGGTGCTGGGCTGGCTTGTATAGTCTGAATCCTGCATATAGCAATCTGGCTTATGATGGGCTGTAGAGAGCTTCAACGGAAACTCCAGTAATATGGAATATGAGGACATTACCAGGCAAACGTTTACAGTTTGTATTTTGCAAATGACAACATAGATTTGGTTAGGCTGGAGTGGACTTTGACGGTAATCCAGAAGTTGGAACATAAGGACAGAGCCTGGTAGACTTCTACAGTATATGTCCCTGAAACAACAAAGGAAGACCTTGATCAAGTATATAACATCATGATCATTTTTTATTTTAATCTTGAATTGAGAATGAATGAGACAGTCGGGCAGACTGGATGGACATTCAGGTCTTTATCTGCCGTCACTTACTATGTTACCATGTTACCCATGTAAAACTTAAATAATTAAAACAATATACATCAATAATTACCACAAAAGAGGTACAATAAAAATAGTGTATATATTCAAGTTCGATAGAAACTAAAAGAGAATCTTATCAGAACCTCCAGACACAGAGAAATCTCTGCTCATTCATGAATATCTGTGCCTGTCTGGAAAAACTGCCTTTAATTTGAGGCTGGGTCACATGATTTGTTGTCAGCCACTTAAAAGTTTATTGGCACTAACGACAGAAATTCCAAAACATTGATATCACCTTCAAAAAATACAATTTTGAAAAAAAGAAAAACTTGCAAAAAAGAAAAACATTCTTAGAGGGCTCAACTTCCTTGGCATATAGACATCACAAACCATAGGGATCTTTTACAAAGGTGTGTTAAAGTGTTTAGTGTGTACTAATGATTAGCACGTGCTATATGCTAGAGACACCTATACGAATATATGGATATCTCTAGCGTTTAGCGCACACTTATTTTTAGCATGCACTAAAAACACCAGCATGTCTTTGTAAAAGGCCCTCTAAGACATATAAAACCATAAAAAATTGCAATTAAAAATGACAAAACTTAAATGACTGTATTATAAGAAATCTTGATAAAACCTTCAAAAACATATTTAAAAAAAGGGGGAAAACATATTCTAGAAGGGCACCCATCCTTTGGCTTGCACTTGTAAAACAAAATTGAAAATGAAACCATAAAAAAATCAGGATTAAAAATGGCAGAAACAAAATGGCTTCCATCAGAAAAAAGTTCAATACAATCATCAAAAAACGCTTGTTTTGAAAAAAGAAGGGCATATTCTTAAAGGGCACAAACTCCCTGACTTGCACATGTGAAAAAAATGTAAGTGAAACTATAAAACATTATGATTAAAAATGGTAGAAACAAAATGGCTGCCATCAGAAATAAAGTTCAATAACATCCTCAAAAATGCTTGTTTTGGAAAAAGAAGGTCAGATTCTTGAAGGGCACAGCTACCCTGACTGGCTCATACTCTCAAATTGAGCCATTAAAGAATCATGATTAAAACAACAAGATGGCTGGTAGCATAAAAACACTATCCATCAATGAAAAACGATCTTTGTTCAAAGATGATAGTAAAATGCCATGTTGGTTGCCTTTTTCTCCAGTTTTCTACAATAAAGGCTTTTTTTAAATCTACTTTACATTTTGACTGTTCCAGGATGGGCTGCCACAGATGCCATGAGCCTGTGTCTCAGTTCCCCGTGTCTTAGAGGAATCCAGCCCAGACAGTTTCTGCTCCCTCTGCATCTTTAAAGCCTCTCTACATTTCCCATGGATCATTTATTTGATGCAATTCTGGTACTGGTGCATAGTACATGAACCAAACCATTATTTTCTTTGATTGAAGAACTGTAATAATTGATATTGTCTGCTTATAATTGTAAGATATTTTCTATAACAACACTGGAAAAGTGATCTTGTAGTTAATCCAATTCTAGATCCATTAGTATCTGAAGTAATTCTGTTTGGGGCTGATTACACTTGATAACTACTTAAAAAGGGAATTCAAGGAGCTATCAATTAATTGATGTCTTCTTGGAGTACAAGACTGTATAAATAATTAGCATATCCCTAACCCTTTTTTCACATATTATTTCTTAAAAGAAATATATTAGCATGTGATTTGTTTGATACTTTCAGAATATTTGTGAATTGGTAACTTAGGACCCCTTTTACTGAGCTGTGTTAAGTGCTAACGCATGCCTAACAGAGTAAAAATAGTCTAACATTGGGCATGTTAAAGTGATCCATGTTAGTTTTGCCATGTGCACGTGCTATGTGCTAAATAATTTTTTATTCTTTTTTTTTTTGAGAAGGCGTATCAGGGATGGAGAGTAGGTGTGTCTTCACTAAGCAGCTAGACATCTACATTACCATGGGATAGCTGGTTAGCATACAGAAAACAAAATAGGTGTCGGTAAGTATTCCCACGATAATTTAAAAAAAAAAAGGTTGTGCATTAACAGCAGCATTAGTGTATGGCCATTAATGGGGAAAAAAATAGAAAACGGGGATTTTTACATCTGCAGTAAAAATGATTTTAGTATGTGGGAAAGACCCATTTAAGGACACAATAAGGCCATTTTTTTTCTGTAATTTAGTGAAAGGACCCCTTAGGAGCCCTTTTACTAAAGCTTAGGGGGTCTTTCACAAAGCAGCAGTAAGTCCAACGCAGAATTACTGCTCGCTAAGGTTTGTAGTTCTGGATGGAATGCGCGTCATTTCTGGCACGCCATAATTTTTTTCTGTAGCGTGGTGCTAATGCGGCAGTAATTGGGTATCGTCACATGCTGCACGGTTATTGCTGAGTTACCATGGGAGCCCTTACCGCCACTTCAGTGGGTGGCGACAAGTACTTCCCACTGTATGGCCATGCAGTAAGGGTTATCTTACTGTGTGGCCATTTTTTTTTTTGGGGGGGGGGAAGTTTCCCTTCTACAGTAAAAAGGGCCCTGGAATACAGGAAAAATGGCCCTTTTTCCCGCAGCTTAGTAAAAGGATGCCTTGGTGCATGCTAAGAAACATTAGTGTACTATAAGTGTCATGTGGCCCATAGGTATAAAATAAGACACATAGCATTTAGGGACAAATTCTAGAAATGGTGCCTTACAAAATCAGCACTGAAAAACCTCACAGCGTGATTCTGTAAACTAAAGTTAGCATAGTTTATAGAATATGCCTACCTGCCATTCTTGCGAATAAAATTTAGGTGCACCCATTTAGACCACCTAATACCAGGACTAAATATCTGTGCCTAAGTTAGGCACAGATCGGGTGTAGCATAATAGTGCACAGTTTTTTGAAATGCCCACAACCCGCCCATTCCATGCCTATGACCACACCCCCTTTTTGACTGCACGCATTAGAATTTACACGCACCGCATTGTAGAATACACATTGAAAGTTGTGCATGTAAATTTTAATTAAAGACAATTAGTGCCACTAATTGGTTGTTAATCAATTAGCTCGTGTGCGCTGGCCATGCAGCCAAATTAGCGCACACAATTTAAGGTGCCATATATAGAATTTGGGGGTTAGTGCATGTTAATGCTTATTAGCACATGCTAAGCTTTCATAAAAGGGCCCCTTACTTTATTATATCATGCTCAGAAAATGTTCATTCTATACTGGATGTTTACTGATAAGCATTTTATCCATTTTTTCATCTGCAGCAAAGGTAGAAATAAAGGTCAGCAAGGGCAAAAGTTTGGTACCTCAGATAAACATAATGTCTTAGGAGACAGAGCTGGTTTTCCAATATCTACATATGAGTATTTTCTTTAAAATCAATTCCCTTGATATTCAAACCCTGTGCTTGGTGTTTCGCCTTAACATCAGCTGTGGTCTTTAAAAATATGCCAGGATTTTCAGTGCCGGCTGATAACTTGATAGTAGTACTGAAAATCCAGCTACAGACACACCCAGCACCATTATCTGGATATTGACAATATTGGGTGTCCATATCAAAATGACTATCCAGATAACTTAGGACAGTCTTCGCGCTGTCCTGAGTTAAGAGATTACTATCCAAGTACCATTGCCAAATATCACCTAGATAAAATCCGGCTCTGTGCAGGCTTTGCCCCTTCACTGCTCTAGCACTACCCGGATAGTGTTGAGGCATTTTGTCCAGACTATCACAGCATTATCTAAGTAATGCTGCTCAAAATCTGGGTTTAGTCCCTGTAAACTGGACATATCTGAGTAGGAGCGGACCAGTGATTTTGAATGAACATAGTCGTTCAAGCTCTATTGGCTAAACGACTTTTGGTAGGGGATTAATCCAATTATTATTTTATTTTCCATAATCAAATTATCTAGATTTCTAGCTTCAAATATAAGGAGCCTTAAACTACAGCAAATATTGTATGTTTTAAAAAGTTAATAACTTTAAGCCCAGGTTTGTGAAGTAAACTTGGAATCTAATTAATTCTGACTGCTTCCTTTGCTTATTCCCCCTCAATTATCTTGGGCATTGGTATTAGATTCTCTTTGGGTTGTAATGACTTGCTCTAATTATACAAACTTATGTATTGGTTTTGTAAATTCATTTGAATACGCTTTGTTCTACCAGATGCTCTAACCCTGGAGAATTGCCTGCCTCAGATTAGTTTGAAATAGACTGCTACCAGACTTTATTATATATTGCTACCTTTCTAGCTTGGGTGCAATCATCAGGGTACTAAATGGTCAATATTCCTTAATTACAATTTTGTTATGTTCTATTTGCCTTTGGACTTTGTGGTTTGGTCTCTGTGTTCTGAATAAAGAATTTCTACCTTTCTATTCTATTTTTTGATTCATCCATTCTTGTAATCTCAAATCTGAACTGACCTGCATTAATGCCTATAGTTTTTTTGAGTACTATGGGCATTGTAGTTTTTGTGACGGATGTCATAATTCTTTGAATCTATGGAAATAAAGCACTCAATAAAGGTATATTTGATTCTTTAATTTCTCATTTGTATGGTTTGACGGTGTCTTTTCTTTGCTGCAATGCCATCTGTTAAATGTAATATAAACCTTATCATTTATTTTCTTTTGCAGGTTATAGAATATTCCCAGCATAACTAAGGGTCTCTTCCCTGGGGAATGAATGTAATCACCAATCCCAGAAGTTAGTTCCTGGGGTTATAGAATGTTGTCAAATACATGTCATGGATTTATACAAATGAGCACATACCTGACATCAAAATCTCTTTTGGGAGATAAAACTCCTCTTTAGATCAAAAAGTCAGGAACCTCAGGATACAGCTGGACTCAGCACTTACACTGATTTCCCAAATCCAAGCAACCTTCAAGAGCTGCTTCTATTATTTGACTATGCTACCTTTCTCCCTACATTGAGAAGGCAAGTCTTATCATAGTGGTACATGCCATGATAGCATTAAGACTGAATTACTATAATGCACTCTACACTGGTCTGACTACAAAGAGTTTGCACCAGCTCCAATTGATTCAGAATGCTTCAGCAAGATAGATAGAAGGTTGTAAGCAATGTAACCACATCACACCATTTCTGCAAAAACTTCACTGGCTACCAGTACAATACAGGGCTAAATTAAAACCTCTATGTCTGATCTTCAAGGCCCATATAGAAAATGGGCCAGAGTACTTCTGGAACAGGATCTCCCTCTACACACCTCAAAGGTCGCTAAGATCCTCTCAAGGGGTATCTCTAACCACACCCTCTCCAAAGGACATTATGTGATGTGATACCCACCAGTGAACCTTCTCCAGAGTAGCCCCCACACTCTGGAATGCACTCCCTGAAAAACCTTGTTCAACTCAAGACTATCTCTACTTCAGGAACTAGGTAAGCTTGGCTCTTCTCCCATGCCTTTCATGGGAAAAAGCAACTAGTCTGCTGGTTACACACTCTCAAGGACTAACACCAGTCTGTACATACTATAGCAGGACTTGCTTATCCATCCCAGGCTTACTGGGAATCCACAAGAAAGAGTGCCTTTTATTTTTTAGCCCCTTTCATTTGGAATAACTTTCCTCTTACCCTTAGATCAGAGGCCTCTTTCAATAACTTGAAATCTGGTTTGAAAACTCACTTCTTCTCCTTGGCCTTAAATTGATTTAAACTTGTTTACTAAGGTGTGCTAGTCTTTTTAGTGCATGCTAAAACACTAGCATGCCTGTAGCGCGGCTTAGTAAACAGGGCCCTTAGGCCTTTCCAGGAAGACTGTTTTCCTTTATGTGCTCAGTCTAATACCCTTCCCTACTCTAGGGATTGTTTTTGCTGTATGATTGTCTTATGACTAACTCTTTCCTTTATTTTATGGGGTCCTTTCACACTTTGGGGTCCTTTTACTAAAGTACTAACAGATTAAGCATGTGCTAATTAGTGTGCACTAAATAAAACATGCATAGGAATATGGGGCCAGATTATATATAAGGTGCCTAAAAAATCCATGCGGGAAAATTTTTGCCTAAGCGTATTCTATAAGTTGTACCTAGATTTAGGCATGGTATATAGAATGCAGTTAGTTGATATCACAGTGCCTAAAAGTATGTGTATTCATATACACCAACAAAAACATGGCATAAATCCCTGCACTGGGCCATATTTTGTAACAGTGTTTATAAATTTTGGAACACCCACAAAATGTCAATTTCCTCTCTATAACCACACCCCTTTTGCCTGCATGCTTTAAAATTTAGGCACAGTGCATTACAGAATACACTTTGGGATTTGTGTGCATAAATTCTAATCATTGCCAATTAGTGATCTTAACAACACTGATTGACTTGTTAAGCTAATTAAGCTATGGAGTGGAGGAGTGGCCTAGTGGTTAGAGCACTGGTCTTGCAATCCAGAGGTGGCCAGTTTAAATCCCACTGCTGCTCCTTGTGATCTTGGGCAAGTCACTTAACCCTCCATTGCCTTAGGTATAAACTTAGATTGTGAGCCCTCCTGGGACAGAGAAATATCTAGTTTACCTGAATGTAACTCACCTTGAGCTACTACTGAAAAAGGTGTGAGCAAAACCTAAATAAATATGCATGTTGTTATAGAATACACTTGGATTTCAGCACAGAACACTAAGCATGCTATACAGAATACAGCAAATAACAGGCTTCTTATCATTTACTGCATGATAATCATTAGACTGTGCTAAATCCATTAGCGCACCTTAGTAAAAGGACCCTGTTATTTTTTTTTGTTCATCGATTTGATTTACTTTGTTAAAAAGGTGATTTTAGCAACCTTTTGCAACCATTCTGACTTAGGGCTCTGTTTACCTAAGGGCGTGCTAGCGTTTTTAGAGCACACTAATGATTAGCATGTGCTAAATGCTAAAGTCACCCATAGAAACATATGGGCGACTCTAACATTTATTGAGCACTAAAGAACGCTAGCACACCTTAGTACACAGGGCCCTTAATGTACAACTTTCCTTAAATTAGTCCCCTTAGTTCATAACTTCTATTACTCTATCTACAGGGCCCTTTTACAAAGTGACGGTAAAGACTAACGTGCTTACCGCACACTAAAAAGGCACTACCATGGGATGCGCACTTGCTAAAAAATATTGCATTTTTAAACACGGGGGGCATGTTTGGAGGCAGAGAGTAGGTGTGCCCTGTGGTAATCGGGTAGTGTGGGTAAACTGCCGTGTGTTGCCCAATTAATGTGGGGCTAGTGCAGGAGCCCTTACCACCTAGTAAATAGGTGGTGGTAAGGGCTCATGCGCTAACTGGAAAATTAGTGCATGGCCATTAAGGGGAAAACAGAAATTGTAGCCATTTTACTAATGTGCTAAAAATGACCTCAGCGTGTAGGAAACCCACACGATAAACACTTTTTAGTGCTGCTTAGTAAAAGGGAACCTACATGTTTCATCTTTGCTTACACCTTATGCTGTCTAATAAAATGTCAATCAGTGATGGCTGTATACAAACATCTATATACAAGAAACCCACAGACAGATGCAGCTACCTCCACAACTCCAGCTTCCATCCTTCACATACAAAAAGATCCATCATTTACAGCCAAGCCACAAGGTACCACCATATCTGCTCTGACCCAGGGGACAGAGACAGACACCTTAAAAGCCTGACTGCATCCTTCAAACAGAAAGGCTACAACCCCAAAATAATCTCCAAGAATATTGCCTCCTCCTCAAAACACCAAGGGAGAATCTGCTACAGTACAAGGAGAAAAAATCCACAGACAGAATCCCCCTTGTAGTGACATACAATCCAGAGCTGGAAAAACTGAGGAAAATCATAAGAGATCTACAACCTATACTCCAGGAGGATGAATTACTGAAAGAGATATTCCCATCCCCACCAGTAATGGCCTTCCGACAGCCACCCAACTTAAAACACAAGCTAATCAGAAGTAAACTTCCATCACAGACTGAAAAGGAACAGAAGAGCACAATTCCCTGTAATTTATCCAGTTGCAAACTATGCCAAAATATTTCACAGGACCCCACAGTCATCCACAAAGGAAAGATATTCAACAAAAAGGGATCTTTCACTTGCTCATCTTCCAATGTGGTATATATCATTCAGTGTAAAAAATGTAACGAAGGATGCTATATTGGAGAAACAGGCCAGATGCTTAAGACAAGATTCAATTTACATAGACATTACATGAACAATACTGGTGCCAGTAGGGCTCCCACGCCTGTTGGTCAGCATTTTACAGGACCAGGACACTGTACCAGTGACTTCACAGTGAGAATCCTGAAAGGTAACTTTAAAACCATACAAGAATGTAAGACCTTTGAAGTCAGAATGATTGAATATTTTAACACCCAACAAAAAGGACTTAACAAGGATCTGGGGTTCCTAGCCCATTATAAACCATAAAGCTGTATGTCTCTGTTGATCACCCCATCCCTCACATATCCACACCCATCCTGTTAGAATATCAATGATATGTTTTGATGTCCCCATGCATACCCCCTACCCACCCCCATCCTCCCACCCTGTCAGACTGTCATAGTAATGCTTGAATGTTTTCACTTATATACACTGTCAGCTAGCACATTTGCTTATTTCCGATCTGACGAAGAAAGGCAACCTTCGAAAGCTAATCAAGAAATGTATTAAGTTATGTCCAATAAAAAAGGTATCATCGTATTTTATTTTCCATGTTTCTGTTTGGCAGAGGGAAGGCTAAGAACAGGTCAGCCATAAGATCAGCCTCAAAAATCAAGACTGGAGATCGAGAAGGGTGAGAGTTGTTGGACTATGGGAGGAGGAGTTAAAATTTTCAAATGATGTGAGAGAATGGAGGAAGGGAGTGGCAACATTAGTGTGTGGCCAATCATGCTAAAAATAGAATATTGGGCATTTTCTGACCACAGTAAAAAAAAGTGGCCTTAGCATGTGGGGAACACCCATGCAAGGGCACACTAAGGACACTTTTTGCTACAGCTTTGTAAAAGGGCCTCTTTTTGTATATTCCTGAATTGATCATGTATTTTTACCTTGTAGAGACAGTACAAACAGATATAGTACCAATATTGATAATTGAGTACATTATTATACTTGTTATATTACAATACTTGTCTCAGATAGCAATACTTGTGACAGCTAGCTATAGCAATGGAAATTATTATTTTTGTAGGTGTTTATTGGCATAAACATGATAGTACAATCAGAGCACATACAAGACTGAGTCTAAATCTGGAATTTCGTATGTCATTATGCATCAGCAAATAATTTAACTTGGAACCCAGCTATAACAAGAAACCAGAGAACATGACTAGGTAACACCATCCAGTGGTCATCCCCTGCAGCTCCGATCATTCATCAAATATTTTGCTTAGCATTACAGACTTATGTAAAAAAACAAACTCTGCTTTTTCCTTTACAAAACAAATTGTATTTTGTTCACTAAAGTGCTGATGTTTGTAGTATTCACACAAAATGATGAGAAATATATATATTTTTTTTTTCTTTTTTTTCTTTTTTTCTTTTTTTACAGAATTCAATGACTAGAAATCCATCGCCAAAAACTATAAAAAGAAAAGGGGAAAAGCTTAAAAAATGTAACTGGGTTTGTCAAATAAGGCCCTATTACCAAGCTGCGGCAAAAGGAGGCTGGTGCTAGCATTGGCGCGCATTTTTACATGCCCGCTGAGGCCCCCTTTTACTGCAGCTGGTAAAAGGGAAGTCTCATCTTCCTACAGGAAATGGCCAAGTGGCAAGCAAAGCACTTGCTGCATGGCCATTTTTTTTGGGGTGGCCTTTACCACCACCCATTGAGGTGGCGGTAAGGGCTCCCATGTTAACCTGGGGGTAACCGGGCAGTGCACGGCACTGCTTGATTACCGCTGGGTATACTCTGGCACTACAAAAATAAATACATTTTTGTTGCGCTGGAAATGATGGCGTCTTTCAGGATGGTAGAATGGCAGGATGGTGAAGTAATCGCTACTCACTACAAAATGGGGATGTTTGAATCATAGACAACTCCACTGACCCACTTACATATGCTCCTAAATTACGAGCGTAATCTATTTTGGAGCTAAGATTAAGCTCATAATTTAGGAGCATAAATTATGCTCATAAATTTAAGAGCATAAATTGTAGGAGCGTAACCTTTATAGAATAAGACCTTATCAGGCTTATTTTCGAAAGAGAAGGACGCCCATCTTTTAACACAAATCGGAAGATGGGCGTCCTTTTCCCAGGGTCGCCCAAATCGGTATAATCGAAAGCCAATTCTGGGCGTCCCCAACTGCTTTCCATCGCGGGGATGACCAAAGTTCCCGTGGGCATGTCGGAGGAGTAGCTAAGGTGGGACTTGGGCGTGCCTAACACTTGGACGTCCTCGACCCATAACTGAAAAAAGAAGGGCGTCCCTGACGAGAACTTGGACGACTTGGTCCTTTTTTTGTTACAACCAAGCCACGAAAAGGTGCCCGAACTCACAAGATGACCACCGGAGGGAATCGGGGATAACCTCCCCTTACTCCCCCAGTGGTCACTAAACCCCTCCCACCCTAAAAAAATTCTTTAAAAATATTTTTTGCCAGCCTCAAATGTCATACTCAGGTCCATCGCAGCAGTATGCAGGTCCCTGGAGCAGTTTTAGTGGGTGCAGTGCACTTCAGACAGGCAGACCCAGGCCCATCCCCCTACATGTTACACTTGTGGTGGTAAATGTGAGCCCTCCAAAACCCAAGGTAAAGGAGCTATACACCTGGGTACATTTTCTGAAGTCCACTGCAGTGTCCCCTATGGTGCCCGGTTGGTGTCCTGGCATATCAGGGGGCCAAGTGCACTATGAATGCTGGCTCCTCCCACGACCAAAGGGCTTGGATTTGGTCATTTCTGAGATGGGGGTCCTCAGTTTCCATTATTGCCGAAAATCAGAAACGACCAAGTCTAAGGACGACCATCTCTAAGGTCGACCTAAATTTCCAGATTTGGGCGTTCCCGACCGTATTATCGAAATGAAAGATGGACGTCCATCTTGTTTCAATAATATGTGTTTCCCCGCCCCTTCACAGGGACATCCTGCGAGGACGTCCTAAGAAAAACTTGGGCGTCCCTTTCGATTATGCCCCTCTACGGGTCTCTTTTAGAGAGGCGATAAGCCCAATGCGGGCTTACCACACGCTAATCTGGAACTACCTCCTGCTAAACGTGGGTGCTGGCAGTAGTTCCAGCACCAACATGTGCCATTTGCCATGCTACAGCTATATATTTTCCAGCATGGCGTTAACCCAGTGGTAATGCGGCAGTGCAATGTGCTACCCAGTTATCACCGTGTTAGTGTGGGAGCCCTTAACGCCACCTCAATTGGTGGCATCAATGCTTCCACGTCCCCGACCCCCCTGTATAGCCATGCGGTATGTGATATCTTACCACAAGGCCATGCCATTTTTTGGCCTTTTTACACACACAGCAGTAAAAAGGGCCACAACATGTGGCAAAAAGGTCCCCTGCCACTAGTGCAGGGCTCTTTTTACTGCAACTTGGTAAAATGACCCCTTTATGCAAAAATGTGAGTCCTGCCCATGGTCTCCCCAGAATCTGCTTTTACACCTACCTGTAAAATACATGTTATGTGAAATAAAAAAAGATAAGTGGGTAAACCACACAATACAAATACAAAAAAAAAAAAAAATTTGCACACACTCAACCCCAAAACAGAAAGAAACATAGATGTGTTTGAAAAACTTTAATGAGCTCCAAAGTTTACATCATAGTAGACATGTTTTGCCATAGGCTGTATGAGAAGTAAATGTTATTTAAACAGCACTGAAACACTTAAATATCCAATGATTATGAAATGAAAAGTTAAATAATAAATTAAAAGCATATCTATATGTGTAATTAAATTTAGAACAACATTAAAATAAAAAATAAAAATCAGAGCAAAGATTATACACAAATCATACAAAATAATATTCTAAAAATACTTACTTATCAAAAGAACAGTAGGACAAATATCAATATTTGTGTATATACAAAACCATATGGAAATATACCAGGCAAAAGAAGGCAGTGAGGGGCCCTTTTACTAAAGCATGCCCAAAAGTGGCCTGCGCTGGTGTAGGCACATGTTTTGCATACACGCTGGTCCATTTCCTCAGCACACCCAGAAAAATACTTTTTTTTTTCTGACCTGGAAAATGGATGAGTGGCAACATGAAAACCAGCGCATGGCTATTTTTGGCCTTACTGCCATCCTTAGCAGTAAGGTCTCATAAGTGTCCAGCACATGTTAACTGCCAATACCACTGGGTAAGTGCCATATGGTAAAAAATAGAAACTATTTTCTACTGAGTGTTTTGGGCACATGCCAAAAATGGAATTACCACCTGGGCACATGGTAGCCAGGTGGTAGTGCCAATTTGATGCATATTGGATGCGCAAAGGCGCCTTCGCACCTTTGTAAAAGGGCCCCTGATATAGCTGTGTTCAATCTCCTCTCATTAATGTGATAGTATTTCCTAAAAAAATAATAATATAAAGGGTTGTCATAAAGAACTAAAATCATACTAAAAATGCCAAACAAGTTCATACACCCCTGGATTCTATATATGGCACCAAAAAATCTGCACTGATATTTGGGCATGCATCCAACTTGTGCATGGAACTTAATTGAATAATCAGCAGCAACAATTGGCACTAATGATCAATTACTGGCACTAATTGGAAATCCTTTGACTTTATGTGCACATCTTGCAGCACACTATTCTGTAAAGAGATTGAACACAGCTATATCAGGGGCCCTTTTTCATACTGAGGGACTTTAGAAATGAACTATATATGGAGAGTGAGCCCATGGTGTATGCATTTGACACTGCAGTATTAATTCATCTGCCTGCGCCTCCAACTGGCCTCTCAATCCCCAGAGATAGTCCCACTTATGCTGTTGTAAGTTATGGCCATGTTTCCTTAAGTCTTCTGTCTATATGGAGACAACGGGTGGTAAGGAAGAGGGAGAGGGAAGTTGAGTGGCAGGTACATGGCAGATGTTTCACAATGTTATCTAGGTATAAACAGTGAGAACTGACATTATTGTGTTTGATTGCTCCTGGTGCCTACACCCCTACATGTCACAGTGCAGATTGCCATGCTGTTTGTGTATTTGCCATATGGCATGGAGGACAAGGTTGTTGTGATGGCAGTTTAGTGATTAGAACAGTCAACTTAACATTCAGGGGTAGTAGGTTCAAACCCCACCAGTATCTCCTGTCACCTCACCTTCCATTACTACAGGTTCAAAGGTGACATACAAAGAATGGAATGGAGTGGAGGAATGGCCTAGTGGTTAGAACACCAGCCAGACTTGCAATCCAGAGGTAGCGGGTTCAAATCCCACTGCTGCTCCTTGTGATCTTGGGCAAGTCACTTAATCCTCTATTGCCTCAGGTACAAACTTAGATTGTGAACTCTCCTGGGACAGAGAAATATCCGGAGTACCTGAATATAACACATTGAGCTACTACTGAAAAAAAGTGTGAGCAAAATCTAAATAAAGAGTGCAGTGTTGTGCTGGGGTCACAACTGATTGATGCAATCAGCAGTATTTACTGTGCACTGAGCTCTGCTTGCTGCAATCAGAAGTATTCACTGAACTCTGCTTGCATTTTGCACTTCCCTCCCTAGGGAAGGAGACTTGCTCATTGTAGGAGGCAGTACTGTGGAGTGGAGGTCACATCCTGCTTGCCTTTTTTACTTACCTCCCTAGGGAAAGAAGCTTGCTCATTGTATATTGCAGCGAGCCTCTGCCAGGCCCTTCTATAGCTATTATAGCTTCTCCAGTAACCAGGGATAATGAAGTACCTTCTCTTCCTGGCCATCATAAGCCTGGCAAGAAAGAGTCTGTCTTCTTCAAAAAAGTTGGGCTGCCTCCTACAAATAGTCATTTTTCTCACTGTCCCCATGCTGATTATATCATCATGCATTACGCACTGATATTGACATACCAACATCAGCACACGGATAGCCAATCTTGTGCTAAGAGCTATTTGGATTCTATAAAGGGTGCGATAGAAATGGCACCCTTTATTGAATCCACACACAAACATATCTGTGCTGAACACTATACTACAAATGACGTGCAACTCAACTTTCTGAGAATATTCTATAAATGACATGCAACTCAACTCATCCTATGTAGAATAATGTGTTGCACCAATTTTTTTTTGGGGGGGGCGCCGATTTCTGAGTGCCAGTTACTGAATCTAGTCCATAATGCATATTTTAAGTTTTCATATAGATTATATAAATCAATGTTAGCTCATTTATTGAACATCCAAAAGCATTTATATAAAAACTACCAGAGCAATTATTAGCTGAAATATCAAAATAAATAGGACACTTTTATGTAACTAATACATCATAATAGAAATGAGGGTAATATTGAAAGGGGATGGAATGGGATTTGATATACTGTCAAAACTTGAATCCAAACCAAAAATGCAAATGAAAACCAGTATCGATCTCTAAAAAAAAAAACTAAAATCATCTATTATGGAGTGACTAACTCAAAACATATTAAATGTAAAAGAGGCAGACCTAATATGGTGGCTTTTGACAACTTAATCAGGATATCATATGAATCTATAAATCATTCCAATCAGCAGTGTGTATTGGAGCAAGAGAAACAAAAAGAAAGGTTAAAGGAAAGCTGCAATGAAAATGGAAGGGAATAGAAATGGGACTTGATATACCACCTTTGTGAGGTTTTTGCAACTACATTCAAAGTGATTTACATATATTCAGGTGCTTATTTAGTACCAGGGACAATGGAGGGTTAAGTGACTTGCCCAGAGTCACAAGGGGCTACAATGGGAATTGAACTCAGTTCCCCAGGATCATAGTCCACTGCACTAACCCCTAAGCTACTCCTCCACTCATAGCCAGCCCATCTCACAGATACATATGTGCTCTTTTACTAAAAAGCCTTAGAATCTGGGCTTAAGGTATGATATGAACCCATCTACCTATCACACACCCATATGATAACGACATTGATCCAGACTATATCTCCCCCTTTGCTCTCCTCCATTACCTATCCCTACCTACTCATCTCTTCTATTATTCTGGTATACTTAACTTTTACCCTCTCTAACAATATTCTGTATTCCTATTACTATGTAAGCCGCATTGAACCTGCTTTGAGTGGGAAAGTGCGGGATACAAATGTAATAAATACATAAATAATTTAGGACTTCACCATGCTCTAAACCCAGATTTAATATAGCATTTTTGTTTAGACAGATATTTTATTGCAGGTCTAATGTTATCATTAGAGCTTGGTATCTGTATAGAGTTAACAAAGGAGCACTTACCATGCTCCTGCATTAAATGTGCATTATCCAGCTAGCACTCGCTAATCATAACATGCTATCCAGATAACAGGGGACTACCCACAGTCTACCCATGACATGGCCCATCTGAAAAATATTTGTAAAATATTTGTAATACATGGGTTAGCACATGCAAGCAGTCAAAATACTGCAAAATGCTTTAATATGTATTTTTGTGGCCTGTTTGTGTGCACTAAATATTGCCAAAAGCCATGCAAAGCTTTACTCAAATAGGATTCCTTCTGAGATAATCTCCACCATAGGAACCGACACCACTTCAGGGCCCCTTTTACCGCCCATAAGGAGTTTCTATTTTAATATTCAATGGTAATGATTTCCAATGTAAAGCTGCTTGGTAAGAAAACAATAACCTCAACTTTACAATACATTTTATAGCCTGGACTTATGGAAAATTCAGACTCAACGTATCTATAGAATGTAAAGACCTATATGCTGAAGGTCTTACTAATTAAAAAAATTCATATAACTAGGCACTAATCCCAAAAGAATACAAAACACTACAGTGCATAATTTAAATTCCAACAATGCTCTCACTGGGAGCCAGTGTAGCTCTATCAACAATGGGGTCACTCTATCAAATTTATATGCACAATCGGCAAGCCAGGCTGCTGTGTTTTGAAGTGTCTATATTCATTGTAGCAATTTATTTTGAGAACCTATAAAAGATTACAATAATCAAAGTGAGACAAAATTAAAGACTTACAATAAGCCTATAATGATATCTTTCATAAAGTATTTTCTTATATGTTGCAGTATCCTCATTTTGTAGAATACTTTTTTTCACCAAAGCATTAACTTGCTTTGGTGAAAAAAAGTATTCTACAAAATGAGGATACTTCCACTGTACTTCCACTGTCAACTGTGTATCTTAAAATATACACAACTTTCAGGGAAGATTCTAAATTAAGTTAATTCCCATAAACTTTCAATTTCCCATAGAATATTTCTGGTATTGGGTTTCCAAACCATGATAATTTTGTTTTATCCTTATTACGGTAAGTTTCATCTGATACAATGATGCCTAATCTTCTTAGTGAATATTGTATAAATTTCTCTCTGAAATTCAGAAAATATAGTAGAAACTGGTTATTTCATAAGCATATAAGAATAGCTGTCTTTCCATCAGGAAAATTAAAATATTAAATACCATCATAGAAAGTGGGGATCCTTGTGGAACCCATCATATAGATGACCAAACAGAAGAGATTTGCCCAGCTACTTTTACAATAAAAGAATGACAGGTTAAAAGAACCCTAAACCACTTCACCACATTACAAGACATAATTATCTCATTCAATATATTCAGTATAATATCAGGGTCCACTACATCGAACCAATCAAATTGAAAAAGAAGAACTGAAGTACCTATAGCTAACGGAGATTTAATCATTGAAATCAATGTATCCAGTAAGTTTTCTGTGCCATAACCTTTCCTACAACCTTGTTGGGATCTATGTATAATGTCATGCAACTCTAAATATCAAGTTAATTGTTGGGCCACAAGTCTCTGCTAATTTTACAATTTGGGTTTCTGCCACGTAGTTGTGACCTGGATTGGCCATTGTTAGAAACAGGATACTGGATAGATGGATCATTGGTCTGACCCAGTATGGCTATTCTTATGTTATGTTCTTGTGTTAAGATGCAATAACTTGTACATTGGGAGAGTTTAATTTAGACAAGAAGTTAATTTGGCTCTTCCATAATGAAAACAATTTTGAACCAGTTTCCAGAAGGAGGCTACTCCAGAAGGAGGCTATCCAGAGAAGGCTAGTCATAGAAAGGAAGGGGGGTATAAGGTTCTGTCACAAGTCCACAGGTGACTCTGTTCCTGGATGATTCTATTCTAGATGGGCCACTGACCAGTCAATAGGTGTCTGTCAGCTTCATTCAGTTGACTGACTTATTTAGCCTGCTCTATACATGCTGCACTGCCATGTACTTTTAAAGGCCATTTTGTTCTTGTAAATGGTCTGACTATAATCTGCCCTGGCTAGATTTCTTTACCAGAGCTTTCTTTGTTCTGCTTGGTTGTCCCCTTGTGCGTTGTTTATCTGCTTTATCTGGATCCTGACTACTTTCACTGGATGCTCTTTGATCATGCTGGGTCTCAGCTGTACTGCTGTTACAGGAAGTGAGATCAAGAGGAGGAGTAGAGCCAAAACCAGGAAGTATTATAAGACAGAGCCTGACTAAGGTTAAGGAGGTCTAGAGAGAAGAAGGAATTGAAGCCCCAGTGTATGCAACCACCTGTTTAATTAGGCTTTTGCCAGGTACTTGTGACCTGGCTTGGCCACTGTTTGGAAACAGGATACTGGGCTAGAAGGGCCATTGGTCTGATCCAGTATGGCTACTCTTATGTTCAAAACTTGTGACCTGGCTGAAGTAAGTCACCTTTGCTTCTTGGTTGAGACTGACAAGAACCTAGAAAGACTCCCAGGATGTGTTTTGGGGTGGAGCTGCCCTACCAGCCACAGACTGTGTTTGGGCCTTGCTAGCCTGAGGCCTGTTTAAGACTGCTTATTCAACTACAGAGACATTATATCATTTGTTCCAGGTCCTGTAACATAACAGACCTCAGATTAAACTAAATAAAACACTTGTTTTCACTCATATCCCTTGTCCAACTTGTTATTCTAAATGCCCACCCTTGCCCTTGCTTGGGGTGTCACAAGCCAGTTAGCCACTGTTACGCATATTCTATAAACCATGCCTAATTTTAGGAGAGGTTTATAGAATATTGCTAAGCGTGTTTTTTTCACACCAATTTTTTGCAACATATATAGAATTCCCTCCTGTATGTGTTAATTCATAGGTACAAGTGCAAAACCCAATTTATATGCAGAAAAATAGGTACCCAAATGAATGTGCATTATGTTTATTGAATTGTGGATTGTTTTTATTTATGGCCTTAATTGTAAACTTTTTAAACCTCATCTATTATATTTTTGGTTGAGATAGATTTAAAACAGGATTGTTTTAAATCTATTATCTCTATAAATAAATACATACATATTCATAATCTTGTTTATAGTTTCTCTTGTGGGAAATAGAATTGATTCTCATTACATGTCAAAGTTCTTCACTTAGCACACCATTTTGATCATATCACCCCCTCCTTTGCACTGAGAACTGACTACCAGTATCCTCTTTGATTAATTTAAGCAGCTGTCTTGTTTTCAAGTCATGTCTTCTTTTAGCCCCCCCCCCCCTACAATATCTCTCCTTTCTCCTCACCCCTTACACACCCTCTTGTTCTTTTCATTCCTCATCTGGTAATCTTCTATCAGTCCCCTCTGTACCTTCCTTTTGCCTTTCCATATCAAGAGAGGGTAGTTTTAGCTTTCAAAGGCCATCCCTCTGGAACTCTCTTCCCCCTCACATTTGCATAAAACCTTCATATTCTAACTTTACGTCTTTACTTAAAACTTTCCTATTCATAGAAACCATTGGTAATACATCCTGATTGTGTTTCCCCTCCGCTTTTGTCTCTCTGACCCCATCACATTTATTTTTAGAGTTGTAAACCGCATAGTCACTTTCATAGACAAATTGTGGTATAGCAAGTACCGATAATAAATAAATAACTACATAAATATTTACAAAGTTGCACTATTTAATAATAATGTGCTTTATTCTGTGATTTCATATACCATTTGTATTTTTATAGGGTGCTGAGAATAAAATGTGTCCTTTCCATTGAGACTTATTGGAGTGCTGGAAAGAATAAAATGCAGTATTTCCAAGTGAAGAGATAAAGTATTGGGCAACCATCTATTTTCACAGAAGATGCTATTATTTCAACAAGATGACCTTATTGCATTTTAATACTATGGAACATACTTACTAAAGATATGTGAACACTAATGGGCATTAGTAAGTCCTATTCACCGTCTTTAAGGATAACATAGACGTTAGACCAGATAGCATGTGTTAACTTTTAATAAACATGCCTTTATATTTAACAATAATAAAATCTATCTATTGCCATATTTTCAGTATCTGACTAAAGATAAATAAGTTCCCTTTCACTATTCTTAATTTGATTGTTTATTAATGATGATTACTAAGGTTAGCTTATTCTCCGGTGTGGTCTTAACCAAACCTCTTATATGCCTGACCTGCATGGATTAATTCTATGATTTCTATATCCTTCTAAAAAAAAAAAAAATACCCAAAAGACTCTATTGAAACATTTTAAGGGATATTTCTGTAGGTGGTTGAGTGTGTAGGAGAGGGCATGGGAGACATAATGGATGATAATCACAGAGAGGGGAAGAGTTTTTCCAGTTTTCTGTGTCTTCAGCAGATTCCTAAATGCAATCGTCATGAAAAGGCCATGTATTTATTGACTGCTTTCAATTTGTGCCATAAGGTGCATCTGTATATCTTAATACAACTGGATATCCTGTCATGTGTTATTGCTTGTTTAATGCCCATGTGTATCATGCACAGCTCTAGTTTCAATGAGTGTAATTCTTAATTAGGTGCTTAAGTAGATATTGCTGTATTTGCTCTTTTCTGAGAATTGCAAGGATATGCCTAAAACTTGATGAAAGTAGGGCCATAAAAAGTTAAACTTTTTCTGCCTGTTAGTCTGCTACATCATTTTTCTCTCTAATCCTGAGTAAAAGATTAATTTATTATAGCATTAATCAATGTTTAATCAATCTTATATCAAAAAGGATTTCTAAAAGCGTAATCATCCAAAGTCTAAGAGCTGATATTAAAATCCCTTATGGGTGACTTCTATTGATAAACAGTGCTTTCTCAAATCCAGAAAGAAAGCATATTTACTAAGCATGTAATAGACTATAAATGTCTGCTGTTTGCTTCTATTCCCAGATTGTGTGGAAAAGTCAATAAATACCTGCAAAAATTAGATAAAAATAGTTTATTTTATGACTCAGTAAGATAGAGCTTTTATATGCAAGGATAGTTGCATTCACAGCATCAAAACAAATATTTATAAAAGCAAGTGAAATATAACATAAACCACAATGTCTATTAATACATGTATAAGAGTTTACTACTTGATATTCAGCACTATTTAACTGGCCAGGAATGGCTCCTGGCTGGTTAAATAGCATTTCGCTGGCTAACTGCTAATATTCAGTGGGTGATAGTCGGTTATCTCTGCAAAATATTTATGGTTAGTACATACGGGCATATTCTGTAACAATGTATGTGATTTTTAAGAATGCCCATAACCCACCCATGCTCCTCCTATGGAACACTCCCTTTTGAGATCCATGTATTAGAATTTATTTACCAGTTTATAGAATACACATTGAAGGTTGTGCATATAAATTCTAATTACTGCCAATTGGTGCTGATAATTGCTTGTTATTAGCCAATTGGCTTGTTAGTCAATTAAGTTGTACATTCAATTTGGCCACACTGCCAAATTTGCACATGCAGTTTCAGTCACCATATATAGAATTCCCCCCATACAGCCAATTTGTGCTAGCAAAAAGGTTTTTGCATGCATGCAATGCACACATTTAAAATAAATGTGTGAAAGCAGGAAAAAAAAAGTGAAAATCAAGAAAAGAGAATAAGATACTAATTGAACTGTTTTTGGCTTCAAACATCCCTAGTTTTTATATATATTGTGCATCATTTACTAATGACTAGTGGTGCTAACAGTGTTAGTGCATGCTAACCATTAGTAAATGAGTCCCAGAATCTTTTATTTACAGCAGATACACTTTCTTCCAAAATGACACATTCATCCAAGTTGCCTCTAGTCTTTTTTTTTTCAGCCAAATGCATGAGATTTTATAATTTTTGAAGAATTCCAAATAAATGCCTAATTGCTGATTGTTATGTATGAGTAAAATAAAGGACTTATGAGACTATTCACAGCATAATCTTGCATGTATACAGTTCTATAATGGGGTGTCTACATTTACTTACCCCTCGCACACAGGTTTACAGAATACTAGCACTTTCACAGGTAAGTGGCCAGTCACACAAGAGTTATTCTGTAAGGGCATGCATAAGTGGCACAGTGCATAAATGTGAGGGAGTGTACACATGGGTGGAGTAGGGTGGGCAATGGGTGGGCTCCCACTTATACAAGCAACTTACTGTAACAGACCTTGTTGAAGCTTCCTTCTTTATCTTCTGTTAAGCTGACGTCAACCAGGAATCATGTGTTTTCTTACTTTGGTCCTTTGCT